>NC_043704.1:41649422-41722477 GCF_006229205.1 Suricata suricatta
TAATTTCTGTATAAGTTTAATTACATGAAACAGAAGTTGGTGTTTTGATTTTTTACTTTCCTTTTCTGTTTGGAGTGTATTGTAAATGATGGAAAATAATTGCATATGTTAAAAAAATATGAAACTTTATAAAGTAAAAAAAATAAAATAGAATAAAATTTCAAAAAAAAAGAATATTTCTAAAATGATAGACACTGGAAGAAGATATCTAAACACACTTAAATTCCTAATTCCCAGGTTTGCCCCTGCCTCATCTCCTGGATACCTTTAATCCAAAGTATTAAAGGTATGTTTTCCAGATGAGCACAGTGCTGCAAAGAAAGGCTCTCCAAGGTCATTTGACAACAATGAAAATAACATAAAGTGTGGACTCATTTAATATCAAAAACCTATTAAATCGACTTTATTATTAATTCCACTTTACAGAAGAGTAAACTAGACCTAGAATTTAGGTCACTCCCTAGGTGACAGTTACTAAGTGAAACAGATAGGATTTGAACCCCGGTCAACTGGCTCCTCAGAGCTACTCCTAATTGCTGCTCATATAGCCCTCATGTTCGTTGGAAAATGTTGCTTTATTGAAGCCAGCTTACTTCCCACCTAGTGTAATCAGAATGTATCTTCATATTAGCAGTTTTAAAGATTTTTGTTTCATATTTTAGGTGTGTCAATATTCAAATGAAGCTTTACATTCAATTGTAGTACAACATATAACTCTATGAACTTCAATTACTTTCATGGATTTTGATAAAAGACTCTCAATTTTTACATGTAAATATTTATAAAGTCCTCCTAATTTTCTTCCCATAATGAGGAAATAACTTTTCTTAAGCAGTTAGCATATTCAGTCATTATGAGTGATTCTTTAAGTTTTTTTACTCTCTAGATTTCTTTATATTTTATGTGTTCTCTCTTGATCAGTATAATTATTGTTATATTACTATTATAATTATAAAAAAATCAGTTTTACTAAAAAGTACATCATTAAAAATAAATTGAAAAACAAGAGTAGACTAGAAGAAAATTTAACAACAAAAAATATCACAGTCATTTACAAATATGAAATAGTATTTCAAATATATATTTACCCAATATAAATAATATTTTCAAACTTGCTTTAATATGTTCTAACACATTTTTCTTCAGAAACAGATGTTTACTTATCCAAAGGGCTAAGACCTTTGGAAGGCATTTTAAACCTTTTTAAAACTTTAAAACAGCATTTTATTAAAACAAATGAAACTCTCTAATGTCTCCTACCATTTCTTCTCACCTTCTCCCGGGGTGTGTTTTTTGTCAGAGAATATAAGGATATTTTCAGTGTATAAGCAAACAGGATGAAGAGAAATCAGACTCTTTATAAGCCACAGGTGGAAATAAAATGGAATAAAACATGGAGCAGAAGGTGAGTGCTAACTAAAAAGGACAGTGCATGAAGTTAGCCTATTTTACCAAAGACTACTTTGTAAAAGTTAAGGTAGATAATGGCAAAACCTTCAAGATATTTAAGACGATGAGCATCATTGTAATTTTCTTTGCAACTCCATTAAAAGAAGATGTCTAGGTACTTCAATTGGAAGTGAATGAGGGTTGGCTCAAAGCATATAATTAATTATCCTTGGTTATTTTACACTGTGGCTAATTCAGATGTTACTCTCTCAGGCAGAGAGGGAGAGACTTGATTTATTCAGTCTGGAATGCTGTTCTCATTTCAAAGGAAAGGCTTGGGCACTACTGACTGACACACACAAGTCACAGTCCTGCTCTTCTCCAGCTAAGCCAGGAAGCAGATGAGCAAAGAAAGGATGTTTCTAAATGAAACACTAAAAGTCCTTCATGTTGCAGGAAGGTATATTAAAAGAAAAGACTTCCTAAGGAGATACTAATTTTTACTCAATTAAGTTTTTAAAAATAACTTTATGAAGGCTGTCCTGGAATGTTCACACAACACAGAATCAATCATTGTTTGATGAGCTTTGACTAACTTTTTAATTAATTTTTTTCAAAAACTCCAAAATAAATAATAATAATTAAAAGCTGAGAGTATATAGGAACCAAGCAAAGACTTAAAATTTTATACTATAATGACTATCATCCTAACAGTTTCTGAGATGATCCTGAGTTTAAGTTTGAGAAAAGAATAACAGATAAACTGATAGGATTTTATTTTAAAGCAGGGTAATTCCATTAAGCTACAAGTATATTTTTTTAGTAATTTTAACTGGTTGGAAGCTGTCTTTGTTACTCGGCTCATTTCACATTGGCCTTGAACAAAGTTTTTGCCAAATGTTTACAATAATGGAAAGGATACATAAAGTTCCTAATAGCTAAGATGTGCATGCTGATGTAGTTCAGAAAAATTATGAAGTTAATTATTTGTGGTAGGTTAATGTAACCTTATCCATTTTTCCTGAGGATGCATTTAAATGCCAAAAGAAACAAGTCACTTGCTTGAGGCCACACAAGTCAATAGTATGGGGAGGGTGCTTGAGAGGGATTAAAATTCACAACTTCTGACACCTAGTTTCTGAGCCCACACCAGTTTCAAACGATCCCCGATAGATTAACTTTCTTCTTTCTGAAAACACATGTTTCCTAATGCTATTGCTGCTGAAAGATATGTCTGTTCATGTGGCTAATCTTCATTGCTTAGAAAGAAATAATAAGAAAGGATCACTCATCTTCAAGATCACTGCATTCTCAAAACTTTAAAGGGATACTTTGATTTCCTAAAATCTCCAAATTTGATTTTCTTTTATGTTGTTTCTTAACATGTGTGGTCTATCTGTTTTTATTATTTTTAAGCCACCAACTTTTATTACATAATCAATGTGCTTGAAAGTAAGGAAATTAAATGTATTTTCAAGATGGCAGACAATTAGACAATTATAAATTATATTGAAGACACATTGAAAAAGAAGGCCTAACTGTGCTGATATTTCAAGAAAAAAATTCTTGCCTATAACTTTAGCACTTTAGCTATAGTAGTAAATCAGAGGAGATTGAAAATTTACAGTGTTCTTTGAGGAAGGTGAAATTTATTATTAGCTTTTATATACTCTATTACTTTCACAAAGTGCTATAAAATAATTTTACAAGCTATTCTTTTCAACCTTACTGTGTTGTGGTAAATGATATAATTTTTCTTATGTACAAGTTAAGAAAAAAAAGAAAAACCTGAGGTCAAAGCAAGGTTTTTTGTATCTTGTATACAAGGATGCAGGATAAGCCTGTGAGTCTTACTTAGAATTGAAAAAAATGATAGTTTTATGGCATGACTTGTTTCTACTGCCCAACTCTTTAAAACATCATGAACTAATTCAAATATTATTCTGTAAATCTACTGTCCAATAAGTTTTTTAATGTATTTAACGTTTATCATATGTCAGATGCAGTTTTATGTGATAACTATTTAATCTTCAAAGCAATACTATGAGGAAGATTTATTTTACATATTTTGCAGAGAATGAGGTACAGATAATTTAAATGACCTTCCCACATCCAAGAAGGCATTTAGAGAAGTAGTTCTCAATATGTGGACCCCAGACCAGAGGCATCAGAACCACTGGGGAGTGTGTTATAAATATAAATATGATACTGTATGTCAGCTCTACTTCAGATACAAATTTTAAAAAATTAAAAAAGAAAGAAATCTAAATTCTCTGGTCACACTCAAGACCAGCTGAATTAGAAACTGTGTATAATGCTCAGCAATAAATGTTAAACAGGTGAATTTGATGTGTGCTGTGGTCTGAGAACCACTGGTTGAGAACATAGATTCTAGAGATAAACTGCCTGGCTTTTTTTTTTTTTAATATTTTATTGTCAAATTGTTTTCCATACAACACCCAGTGCTCTTCCCCTCAAGTGCCCTCCACCATCACCACCACCTCTCTTCCCCCCTCCCCCCTCCCCCCCAACCCTCAGTTCATTCTCAGCATTCAATAGTCTCTCAAGTTCTGCCTGGCTTTGAATGACAAGATTTTCAGTGATGAGCTGTGGGACTTGAAGCACTTGTCTCTGAGTGCCTGAGTTGAGTTAGCATTAGAATGTGAGGGATAATACTAGGGCCTCTTTGACGAGGATGTCAGGAGCACTAAAAGTGTATGTACAGCGGACCTCAGGCGGCTAGCGTATCTTTGGTGAGTGCAGATTCCAACTCAGTTTTATTATCCATGGGATTAGAATTAAATATCATATAAGGATCCATTAATATTACATATTAAATCATTCTTCATAGTGTGCAAGAGTAAATGGTTAGTATCTGAGATCACATATTGTCATTATTATTGTTGCTGTTAGTAGTACTATTATTAATCATTATCCTTACTAGTCATTATTTGACTTGGAGAAGATGGGGTTATTGGTTTACCTTTGACCTTAGACTCTGAAATCCTTTTCCATCCTCCTTTTGACAGGACTCCTGTCCACTGCCTCCTTGTTTGTGCCTGTCTGTCTTTGGCCAGCTGTTGGTCCACCTGTTCTTCATGACTAACAGTGTTAGCCATGTGGACAGTTTCTCCTGATGTACAGCGAACCTGACCTTCACTACTGTCTTATTTCCATAAGAGACATGACAGTGTGTTGAATTTCATAGCTTGAGTATGGATTCAGTCCACCATAACCATTTTAAATGGGTATCCCCTCTTTTTAATGTCTTTCCTTCCAATGGAAGTTAATAAAAGTTACACTTAAGGATTTGTACTTTATCAAATTTCGTCTATGCCTTACAGTTACAACTTTCTGAATAAATTCAATGTCAACTTTCAAACATTATTCTTTACAAAATTTTCCTTGTATGTCATTTTTCTCTTTTCTCATTTCTTTCTGATAAAAAAATGTGCTTAGATTTAATAACAAAACAAACAAAAACTATGCTCTTTCACCAAATATTTCTCAAGTTGCAACAATAAAGCTTTTAAAAATATAAGAAGGAAAATTAATATGGAAAGATTAATGCCCTCTCTTTTACATATTTGTAACTTTTATGTACACAAAATACAAATTATTCCCACCACTTATTATTTCCATATTGACATTATTATATTCTGTGCTTCAACACTGAGACAAGAAAAATCTGTTTATTTTTATTGGTCAGGAACCATGAAACCCAATAAAATTGAAGAAGGAGCATCTTTAAATACAAAGTCACTCTATCACCTTTTGTATCTTCTGCAAGACACAAGTTAAGAAAAGAAACAGACAAACAACAACAAGGAAAACCCTTAGAAATAGCAATCTAGGGTAATGTTTTTAAAAATCCAGTATGAGGTTATTTTTCTGCAGGATATGGTGAAGTTGAATATATTTCTGCATAGTATGCATAGTAAAATTTTACTTTTCTATGGCTGAAATTCTGTAAGTTTAGATTTTTCATGGGGGGGCTAAGTGACTTCCTTTGGTACTTTCTTTTCTTTGGTCTTCAGTGTCTTTGGACCTGATCACCTGTAAGATGCTTTTCTTTTAATGTTTATTTATTTAGTTTGAGAAAGAGAGAGAAAGCATGAGCAGGGAAGGGGCAGAGAGTGAGAGGGAGAGAGAGAATACCAAGCAGGCTTCCCACTGTCAGCACTGAGCCCTGTGTGAGGCTTGATCCCATGAACCATGAGACCATGACCTGAGCTGAGATCAAGGATCAGATGCTTAACCAACTGAGCCACCCAGGTGCCCCACCTCTAAGATACTTTCAATCTTGATTTATATTAAAGGAAGAGGATGAGGAAAAAGAAAAAAAGAAAAAGAAGAAGGAAGAAGGAAGAAGAAATGACCAGAAATACAAGGAAAGAAAATACTGTCAAACAAGTCAGTTTCTATTTACTGTTTCATAAGTACCATTACTGGCTTGTGGCCATAATCTCAAAAAATATAAACATAATTTCTAATTATAACTTTTACTTAAAGAAAGATTTCTTTGTAAGTCATATAATTTAGTCATATGCCACATACCTCTGGTTATATTGACAGACTACTATAAAATTATATCAGCATTTAAACTAAAACACTATCTTTTACAAATAATGCAGTGTCTTTGAACTTTGCCTGTTACAAGTGTCAAAGAATTTTAACCCTCTGATACTTGTTAGAAAATGGAAAATAAGGTTTATGCTGTGCCTGATTTTTAAATATCCATGGGTACTTGAAGTAAATGGAATCATATTTCTCATTTTTCTAGTTGTATGTCAGAATTGCTTGTTAAATACCTTAAAGTCATTTCTATTTAGTGTAGCTGATCCTAGTACTTGATCCATATTTATATTTACTCTTTTTCTCTTTGTTCATATTCATAATCCATCATGCTTAAAAATAACCATGGAGCACATGGGAGGTTGGAGTATTATAAGGCTAGTTAAGGGAATTATTTTTCACACCTTGATAATATAAAGAGTTTTAAAAGTAAACATGTAAATCTGGGACGTATTTCAATGAATTAATGTTCTCTGACAGTATAAAAGGCTTAAGAAATCACACATTTCTGGCTTGAAATAAATTCTGGCTTTAATATGATAAAATAATGATCTTCATCAACTGCATGTGTGTTCATTAACAGAAATGAATGCTTTCTTTATCTGTGGAAGGGTTTCATTAGGCCAGAAATATATCTATTCTCATCAGAAGATATATTTTCAGCTTATCTAAGTAATTTTCTAGGTATTGTGAGCCAAAAGATTTACTCCCGCTCTTTTAGCTCTACCTCTGTTCTCTGAAAGATAGTACTTTTCTTTCTAGGTCTCACCTTGCTTAGGTGTTAACTGAAAATAGAAATGCTCATAAATAGTTAACAGGGAGGTACAAGTGAGATAAAGTAATAAAGGAACCTTAGAAGGCTGTGGGAATGTAGTTTTCTCTTTGCTGTTCATTTCTGCATTTCTTCTATTCATTTTATATCTTTCACTGCAAATATCTTAGATAAAATCTTATATTCATAGAATAGTAGCCATTTTTTTTTCATTTCCATCAGCTATTTTTTTAAATCTAACTTTAGAAGAGAGCTTTTAATATAATACATGTGAGTGAATGCTATTCAAGTGGAAATTAGAAAGGCAAAATATATGCAAGAGTACAATAATCGTAACAGACAAAGTTGTTTCTTATTTTGGGGGAAGTTATATTCTGTAAAGTCACCACAATACCGAATTGTTCCTCCTAGGGAAATGCAAGTATTGTTCCTAAGAGCAGCTGGTCATATGTTCGTCAACTGATCAATACATAACCTTGTTGTATGTGTGTTTCCTTTTGATGATACCTTGTTCAATAAATACTGTTGATTCATGAATAGTAAACTCAAGGCCAACAGCACCATAACTAATACCTGAAGGAAGATTTTCTAACACATGTATCTTTCTGTAATGTGCATTGGAGCCTACTTACATTTAGGAACACTAGACAACATTTAGCACTATGCTTTAGGGCCATTTTAAACATCAAACTCATTAGCAAAATATACAAAAAGTGTGAAAAAATGTGGCACTAAATGGACGGCAAAAAGGCTGTTTGTTTACAGAATGAGATCTGAATCAAAAAGGCAGAATTTCTCCTCCTTTTTGAATGTGCATATTGAGCCCCAAATTTTCTACTACTCTTTGCATACCCTTCAAGGTACCAAGAAAGAGGGATGGGTATTGACTTTGGAATTACAGATCCAGTCTAGTGACTAGGTGAATTCCCAAATACAGAATTCACCAAGAATGAGGGTCGACTTTTTTGTTATTTCCTATTTGTTGATTCCCACGTGTGTGCAAGCCTCAAAGGAGTTGGTGTTCTCCCCTCTATGACATGCTTTAAAACTATTTACTTCTTAAACGTTTAAGAAAATAATTCATTCCACTTTTGTCACCTTAATGCTCAACTATTTTGTATTTTGGCATTCTTTAGTGCTTTATAAATATTGTGGATACTCAATGTTTAGGTGTTTCAAGAGGAGAAAAGTTAGGACACGTAATTTAGGTAAAATCATCAGAATCTTTGTCTAATGATCTGTATTAAATTCTAACATTTTCTAATGAGTCAGGAATGCTATCTTTATATGAATACCATAGATTTCTGTGAATTAATAAAGGAAAGAAACACATTTATGAAAGCGATATCAGTTGTGTCAGAATTAAAATGAACGTCAGTATGGCTGATAGAGTATCGTTTTGATATAGTGAATTGAAGGCCTACGTTGTACTTCTTTGTTTTTTGGACTTTTGAAGACTGAACAGTGATTTAGGATAGTGACCAAGGAGGAGGAATAACCCTATTATCAGGAAAATTTAAGAACTGAAACTAATACGTAATCTGTACTAAGCTACTTCTCCCAATATAATCATCAAATGAGGATATTCCTCTTTCCTGTACATATGTATCAGTTGGATTTCATGCTCCCATTCCATAACTTGATATATATGTCACATGTATATTTTCCAAATCTCCTAACTTTCTGTTCAGTAAACATCAATACTTTCATAATTTTACCAAAGATAAAAATGTTTGGAGTGGTTGTTATTTGTTCAAGATAGAACAGCCAGTAAGTACTTTCATTAAAATTGAAGTTCAAGTCTGAGCAACTCCAAACATATGTTTTCCACCATACCTGGTCTCACATACATGCCAACTCCAAATTCCAACTATTAGATAAGCCATGAGACAGTTCTTGAAGGAGCAATGTCAATTCTGTCCTCTCCTTTCCCTGGAGGTTTGTGTTTTTCAAAAACCACTGAAAGCTCTTAAATTCAAGAAGACATGACAGAAAAAAGATAAATTTATTGGAACCAGAACTGTAATGTTTCTAAGATAAAGGATCCAAATGAGAGAGGAAAGTAGATTTCTTCCTACAACTATACCTTTCCTAAATTGTCACAGTCTGTAATTAGGAAGATGCGGATTTGTAGTTGTACTAATAAAGTTCTTTTTTAAAGTTACTTTATTTTAAGAGGGAGAAGCACACATGATCAAGTGGGGGAGAGAGGGAGAGAGAGAGAGAGAGAGAGAGAGAGAGAGAGAAAATCCCAAGTTAGCCCCATGCTGTCAGCACAGAGCCCTCTGCAGGACTCAATCCCACAAACCCTGAGATCATGACATGAGCAAAAGTCGAGAGTCAGACGTTTAACCAACTGAGCCACCCAGGCACCCCTGTACTAATAAAGTTCTTAACTCACAACTGTAACAAGCCCTCATGTGTAAAAAGTAAGGGATGAGGGGTGCATGGTTGGTTCAGTTGGTTAAGTGGCTGATTTGATTTCAGCTCAGGTCATGATCTCAGGGTTTGTGGGATAGAGCCCCGTGTCAGACTCTGCACTGACAGCATGGAGACCGATTGTGATTCTCTCTCTCCCCCTCTCTCTGCACCCCCCTCTCAAAAATAAATAAACTTAAAAAAACATAATTATATTATTTAAAAAAACAAAGGCTGAATTCTTATATCTCTTGGATGCTGAGAGGTTCAAATGAGATACTAATTAAAAATATCTTTCAAATGCATGTAACTCCTTGACATATATGCTCATTCCCATCATACTCTTCCAATCTTGAATTTTCTCAGTAATAGGTTAAAATCCTTTAGTCTTTTCCACAATTGATAGGCAGTGTATAATGTATAGTTTGTGTGATTTTATGTAGAGCTCTTCACTTTTGGTTTAACTCTTTTAATTGTGTATCATGGGAAAAGTCTCAGTTTCTTTTATTCAATAAATAAGTAATATGGGCTACAGAGAGCAATAAACTTTGCTGAGAACTGATACTATTAATAATTAGTAAACTGAACTTTTCCTTCCGTTAAAAGGAATACACTGTAATGCAATGCATTACCTATTCCGCATAACTCAGGAGATAGACTTGACCAAGTTTTGGAAGGTTGCAGAAGGTGATGTCTGATCTGGAATCCATGGGATGAGTATCAGTCAGTGAGCATATGACTAGGGAGAAAAAACAAAGGGAAAAATCCTCAAAGAGGCCGCAAGGCAAGAGTGCACTCTCAGGAAATCACAAAAATGGAAGCCTGCCTTTTAAAAATGGATGCTCCCAAAGATATTCATCTTCTATAAGTGTCCCTGCTCGCAGACTATACATAGGTAATTTGTACTCCAGAAGATATTCTGACTGACTTATCAATGTCACAGGACGCCATACATAAAAATAGGTCAATCTTGTACAGAATAAGTGATAGTATGACAAGGCTCTGAACACCTTCTCTTCATCCCCTTCGTCTCAGATAGGACGTGTGCAGAGCAATGTGCTGCACAGAACGAGGATGCTTCTGCCAGGTTGCTTAAATTATTGATTGAACCTGTCACTGGCAAATTCTTTAAACTGAATCCATTTTGATTGAGGAGGAAGGAATGTTTAAATGGATGCCTGGCTGTGAAGAGAATGGCTTCGCAAATGTCTCCACAGTGCTCCTAATTACAGTTCTGATAATACAGTATTGTGAGATAACTTGTTCTCTTTTATTTTTAATATGGCGATTTAAAATGTGCATATAAATTAAAAACATGGGAGTCAAAAGCAGCAGAGATTGATAACAGTCCCTCCCTTACTCCTTAGATATTATTTGGGGGAAGAGAATATGAAATAGGTTTGATTGAGAGAGAAAGTTTTACCAGACTTTCTATATTCAGGGGAAAGATTTATGATTCTAATCTGAATAGGCCTCTCAGGAAGTCTAGGTTCCCACAGAACACAGGAAATGATGTATTTTTCTACAGCACTAAAGGACACATTATGTATTAAAAAGGATATCTGAAAGTTAGTCTATTTTGAAGCTCTCCAGCTGCAGTCTTAACCTAAGCAGATCAGAGCGACTTTCATACTTTCCAAAGTGATATTAAAGATCAGGTTAACTGTTTTCAACACGTAGATCCCTTTTAAGATGTCATCTTGTAAAGCCCATGATTAATTGCATAGATATCCATATGAAATAGCGTCGCTTATTCCGTTCCCCACCTCCCCAAGAAACAAGCTAAACACATGTGGAGTATCAGAACTGGAGTATCAGAAGCCAGGCTATCTCTCTGTTTGCCACCGTATCACAGATTTTCAGGTCCAGGGAATAATCTCATATCAGGGTTCACATTTTCTCTGAAAACTGCTATTTTTTTCTCCAAATGGATGACTCTTGTCTTCATGCAAATAATGACGGTGATGTTGATGATAATGATAAAAATAGTAATAATAAGCACATAATCTAATTCTAAATTTTAAAGTGGAAGGATTATAGGCACATTTCATGAAGTAATGCTATCTAAAATCCACATGCAATGTAACTGTACAAAAAATTCTTTAACTTCTGAATATATTTCTAGCCAACACTATGATGGGTATTTCATACATTGACAATTCTTTATTATGTGGTCATAGTAGATGAGTGGATTGATATTTAAAAATATTTTCAATCTAAATGGACAAAGAACTCTAAAGGACAAGAGAAAAATAAATCTGCCCCACAAAACGTTAGTTGGAAACTAGGTGTCAGTGGTGAGGTTGTTCTAAGCTTGTGAAAACAGATGCTTTTAAATAACATATTGTGATTCAATGTTGCTAGAGGATGTTCCTATAGGAATAGAACACTCTGGAGAACTTTTATTTAACAGGTTTTTAGTTCAAACTCTAAGCTACCGGTTTAGTGGGAAAAGTGATTCCGATCTATTCTATTTGTTGTCATAATATGACACTCTCGAGTTTTGTCACTTTCTCTCCACATATTTACTGAAATTTTATTTTTCAGAAACTATTCATTTTTCTCACTTATGAAAATTCCTTACGTGTAGCTAATGCAATTTAAACCATTTATTCTCTTGTCTCCTTTTAAAAAATATTTTGCCCAACAATTCTGCATCAGATCTTCTGGAAAGGCAAATATAGTTTCAGAGGGGTGTTTAACCCTCCTGCTTTCTCACACCACAATCAAGAGGTTAGCTACAGCTGCCTTTCCAAAAACGTTCATGAGGTTTGTCTCCAATAGATTTTATTCTTTTGACAAAGATCTTTGCTTTTACAAGCTTTATGATGGGTTTATACTTTTTTACAAGATGCTTTTCTAAAACATGTAGAATTCCCCAGCAGTCCTTTAAAATAGAGTCAAAATACTTCTCTGTTGGAGGAGTTTTACCCCAAAGGCTAGTATGTTATATATATTTCCTGCTTTACTTTTCATTTTAAAAGATTTATGCTTAATCCCAGGCATATTGGGACATTTTTCAGGCAGGGTATCAAGTTTGCTGAGCCTCAGTGACATGCTGGCAGCCTGCGTCTTGCCACTCGGTGTAGCTAGAAGCAGGCCTCTGCCCTGTAGGTGGTTCCAGCCCAAGAAGCTTGACTCTATCAGGTGGGAAATGAAGCTGTCAGGAAGAGTCATGGAAACATGATTAGTTTACTAACTTCATTAAATGAAAACGTTTGCAACACAGCCCTCCCTTTGCTCTCAGGATCTGCCATTGCTAAACAATCCAGCTTTCATGGGCTGAGTGGAATGCCATGTGTACGCCCAGCGGGAGGACATTCCAGAAGGCTGTGGGCTTCCTCTACCTTGTGATCTTGTGGACTTCATGCGCAAAGCCCTATTTCTGTGATTCCATCTCCCCTCCCTTTCTCGATAACCCACAACCACCAGTACACAAATTAGGAATAAAGGGAAAGAGATTGCTCTATTTTCAGATTTTGATAAATCTCATTAAAGATTTGTATATATAAATTATCGACTTCTCAGGTAGAGCATTCCTGATGAGTAGGCCCATTGCTCCAGAGATTTGCCTTGATTTCCCTGCAGAAATGCTCTAAAATGAGTGCAAATTAACTTCTAAAAAGAGGATAGATTTCATTACTTTAAGTGCTTAATGCCGGGGGAGGGGTGTGACTGAGCTCATATTTAAGTGTGTTTACAACTGTGTCCTTAACTTGAGGATTCTTAAATATGCATTTGACTTGCTTGGTGGAAGTTTAAACTGTGGAAAATTTGAACCAAATGTGTATATGGTGGGTTTTTTCCTAGGTTTTTAAATAGCAGACTATGCTAGCATTTAAATTCCGGGAGTAGCCTTTTATTTTAAATTTAAAATTGTTTTCACAAGTAAATAGCTATAGCAAAGAAACTATACTCTGTTTTCTTAGAGCTTTTTTTTTTCGTTTTCTTTTTTATTAGCATGTGTACATACTCACAAAACCTCATTCAGGTAGGAGGAAATATATGAGTTTTAAAGAAAGAGTCTTTTCTTATTAGTGCAATTTACACACTCTGTTTACCATTCTAGAAAGCGTTTGAGAAAATGTCAGTAACAAGCACTTGTTCTACAATTAAATATTTATAGTTATTGAATAAGTTGTATTCATGTACCTCATGCTGCCCAGGGCTAATTAATTTTTATATTTTCTTTGGTTACTGGCTTAGGTGTGTATTGATAAATGTTCAGAAAAATGCTACTAAAATTTCAAAGAAATTACTTAATTTGTTTAAATTCGATGAAGTGAACTAGTGTGTAAACTGATTTTTATTTAGATTTTTACTAATTGACTTCTTTTCCTTTCCCTTTCTTTTTTTTTTTTTTTTTTTTAACGACTAAGTCCTCTTTTATAGACCATCGATCACAATAGTGGATCTTATAATACTTACTAGTACAATCCTAAAGAGGGCAGCCAGCTATGCTTTACATTTGACTACTTATTTGTCTTCTTGTTAATTGTTGGTTCTAGTCCTTTTTGCTCAGTAGGTAATGATCATCAAAGAAAAGAAAAATAACAATAAATATCTCGGTATTATTATGGACTGCATTGGGGAAAGCCCACATTAGACTAAATATGATACAAAAAAAGATAGTTATTTCAATAAGAAGAAATGATCTTTTTAAAAACTGTTAAACCATTAATATTTGACAGTTCTTTTATTATACTAAGATGCGAATTGTCTTTTATTTCATAAATTCATAAACTCAAAAATATTTATATAATTAATATTTATATAATCGATATCCCTTATGTGCCTGTGGGGGGGAGAATGAAGGGAAGCACAGAATACAATATTACATCAAAACTGTTAGATATAGAATTGATGTAATGGAATTTGCTTCCTGAAAATATGAATGGATTTATTTAGCAATGCATGTATTTCACAATAACTTTTGAATATTGTTTAATAGGAAGTAGTGATACTTCAGGTAGGAAGCTAGATGGCTTTTTAAGCAGGACATGAAGAATGAATGGTTATAGATGGGTCTTTCTACAATTCTGTGACTTGTATAAAGACAGTATCTCAGGGTTAATAGTAATCAATAAAATGACTCTAGGACAGAAAAAGAAAAACTGGAATGGAGATGGGAAAGGGGAGGCACTGCCACCATGTTTATTCTGTTGTGCAGCATACACAAATCAAAGCACTGAGTAGCAATGTTAAAATTCTAATCTCCCAGTACTGACTGAGTTATTCTGCAGGAGATGATTATGTTTCTGAGAGTCAAGCGTGGTGTAATTGGATTTCAGTGGAATCAAGCAATGCATCAGTATAGTTATAAGACATGGCTTTGGTGCATGAAGGCATTTGCATTGTATTTGTGCATGTCTCACCTCTGTATACATCTATGAAATATATGAAGGACGTGTTGCTTAGGTAATATGTATGACACAATCACATGGACCATATAAAACATAAGAATACTGTCTTCGGCATTGCTATTTAACTATGAAAAGGGTGGATTTTGAGTTATTTTCCCAGAAGTGAGAACACTTGTATTCTTCTGTTTAGACTTGTATATTTTATTTATAATATTAGTTCATGATAATAGACAAATAATAGATGCTATTTACTAAATATCCACCATGACATTCACCTGCCTGTGAAGGTCCACTTACACAGTCTTCACACAACACAGTTTTAATGGATATCTACTGTGGACTAGATATACAACTAGGGCAACACACAATGGTGAGCAAATATAGACATTATATTGGCTTCTCTGGAATTTTCAATCTTTGAGAAAAATATATATGTAATCCAAATAATGATTTAATCAGAATTGTAATGATTGCTATAATAACCTATTTTCAAAGTTCACTGAGAAGTGATATTTAACCTGATATCCCACAAAAAACTTACTGAACACCTGCTGCATGTCAGACACTCTAATAAGTGTCAGGGAAATAGCAGCAAACATTGATATTTATCCTCTAGTATAGAAATTATCTACTATTCTTAATGGCTAATCATAAGTCATAAGCACATTTTCTTGGGAGTTGATTTGTAAAAAGCATAGGTCATCTTCCGTGTACCTTTCATTTAAGGGTTTCTTCTGCCTTTTTATCTTTCTATCTTTCCTAACCCTCTTCCCTTCCTATACAATGGGAAAATGAGGCTCCATTTATCCATACTCATGAGAATTGATAGAGCATTATCTTTAATGGAAGATCATAATTTTATTTAATGTATACCATGCTTTCTCCCATGTTTTTATATACTATATTGGATTTGTGAATGACCCATAACAATTATAAACGCTAATACTGGAATTAATTATAGCAAGTGAATAAAGCTGGAAAATGAGGCATGTTATTATAATACCAACCATGGGCAGCCAATATATGGTCTTTTCTCTATAGCAAAAAAACAATTCTCTAGACCCAAGTCAATCCATCATGACTTTTTAAATACAGCAATACAAGTTACTGTGAACCATGTCCATTCTTTCTCTCATGTTATATTATACCTAAATACTAGAAACCATTAAAATTTTTACCTTTATTTCTTGGAATTTAAGTTGTATTATCTTTGTATGACATTGGTTTAACAGTTGACTATTTCTGTACTTGATACAGGAATAACCATGCAAAAGAATTATTGTAGATCCAGTCAATACAAATAACTGTGTTTGGAATGCAGGTATATGGAATTTGCTTTCAGCTACAGGAACAGAGCATGGACAAGCTTTAAGTAGGCATTATGGATAATAGAATTTATTGTAGCAAAGTAAAATCAATAGCAAAGCAAAAAAAAATGTTTAAACTGGTGAGTAGTATCAGGCTTTCTAAAGGTTCAGGCCCCTGTTTCCCTGAGTCTTCATGAAATTCTATGCAGGCAGCTTCCGAAAGCAGAGGAAGAACATTATATTGCATTGTTACTGACATTTATTTGGTGGGGGCTGGTGGTCTGACTATGAGAGAGTGATAAATGGTCCATAGGTGCTCTGTGCTTTCACTCATCTTCTCCAGATGGATACCAGTATCAACGCCGGAACTGGGAGGACCCCATCATATTTTTACTTTGCATGAAACATTGGTGCTTTTTCTCAGATAGATGAATAAACAACCAGTCTGAAAATATCAGGGCCTTTTAACGTAAATATACATTTCACAACACACTAAAATTAAGAAAGGATTTTCTGATATTGGGAATCAATTTAAATTAATTCTTACATATATGTAGAAAGGGGATCTGGCAACATGTAAATTGGTATTGTTAGGAGAATATATAATTTCTACTCTTAAGTCCACCAGTGACTTAAAAATCATTGATTGTGTCATTGAGTGGCCCTGGTGCCCCAACCATGTTTGACAATGAAGACAGATTGCATATGTAGAAGTAAGAGCTTACTGAGAGCAGAGCAGAAGCAAGATAACTGAGTGACAAAAGAGCTCAAAAATAGTACACATTTCTATCCCCTTTTCTATATAAGTCTTGTACAGCGTGGTGAAACACAAAAAGACAATTTATATTCTATACACATATATTTGACACTTAACTGCTCCTGCAAACTTGAAAATTCTTTCTTCCCCTACAGAAATAAGTACAAGAAGTGAACAAAGAAAATAATCATAAAGAAAAAATAGAGTATGTTTAGTTTTTTTTTTTTAACTAAAATGGAAGCTCCATAATGATAAGACTTACACTGAAAATAATCGGAGGAACTTCCATGGACTTTTCTATCCATATATCAGTGTTGACTTAAGCTTTTAGTCATGTATCTTAGTGATATGGCAACATAAATATAAGACATTTGTAAACACAAATGTCTGCATTTGTGCTGACCTAGTATAAAATGCTAAAATTTTATTAACAAATGTTATTACCATTTAATTTATTGTTAATTTAATTAATATAATATTCATATTACATTTATTATAATTTACAGTTATTTTATTAACATATTTATGTAAGTAATATATATGAAGAATTTGCTACACATATAGGTAACAATGAATAAATTATATATATCAAAATAATTCTAAGAATTAATTAATTAAGTCATTTTGTATCCAAAGCCCACATGTGTTGTTGTCATTTGGGCTTGTGATTTGAATTATATAATACCTATTTTCATTTTTAAAAATCCATAACCACTACCTATAATAAACTACATATTTTGGTAAATTTTTTGAAAGACTCCAAGAAAATGAATGGAACTATAATCAATGTGAAGCCTTCCAAGTAACAGTAATGAGACCACTGATAAACTGAATCTAAAGGAATATTTAGATTATATTGAAAAATGTGAATTCAGTGAAATATTCTTCTATCATCAACTTCTTCTCAAATACGAAAACTTAGGGGCTTAATTTTACAGATAATTTTTATGCTATTGATGTAAAATCTTTATAATATGATTTCCCCTGATTGCTTTCTTCAAGTAAAAAATAACTTTCTATTCCTTGCTAACCAGATGATCTTTTTACATTTTTTTTCCTGTTTTTTATTTATTTTTGAGAGACAGAGAGAGACAGCATGAGCAGGGGAGGGTCAGAGAAAGAGGGAGACACAAAATCCGAAGCAGGCTCCAGGCTTTGAGCTGGCTGTCAGCACAGAGCCCGACGCGGGGCCCGAATCCACAAACATCGAGAACATGACCTGAGCTAAAGCCGGACACCCAACCGACTGAGCCACCCATGCATCCTTTTTATTTTTAAATTTTTTTTATTTATTTTTGAGAGACAGAGAGAGCACAGATGATCTTTTAAAAACAACAGCGACACTGGATTATGTCACGTTGCTCCACCCATACCTTCAATCATCTTTAATACTGTTTCCTTCTGCTTCCAGAGTGAAATTCAGCTCCTTACCATATAGCTCAGAAGGCCTGAAATGAACTGCCCACTCCTTCCTTCTCAAAATTTAGCTCCTACCTCTCTCTTTTTCACTTACTTGACTTTAAACACATTTCTTCCTGTTTTATTTATTTTTTAACACAGAAGTAGAATAATCATTTAAAACTGTAAGTCATTTCATGTCTCTTCTCTCTCTGTTCAATCAATAGCTGACAATTGTTAAAGTTATTTCATCTGCTTAGAATATTTGCTGCCTGCAGACCCTCTGCTAGCTGTCTCACTCCCGATACTTAGGGCGCAGAACAAATGTTGCTCTGCAGAGAAGCCTTTCTGGACTACATTCATTTATTCTTTCTATAAATCATTCATTCATTCCCTAAATTTTGGAAGAACATGGATGTGCTAGGCA
Organism: Suricata suricatta; assembly: GCF_006229205.1. Lineage (NCBI taxonomy): Eukaryota > Metazoa > Chordata > Mammalia > Carnivora > Herpestidae > Suricata > Suricata suricatta. Next base: position 41,667,829 of record NC_043704.1, read on the forward strand.
GTTGCCCCTGAAATTGCAATACACCAATGGAATGATGTAGACAAAAGTCTCATCCTTTATAATATGCATACCCTAAGGAAGAAGAAATAATACAATAAAATAAATGTGTTTGAAGGTGGGGTGCCTGGGTGGCTCAGTCATTTGTCTATCTGACTTCAGCTCAGGTCATGATCTTGCAGGTCATGGGTTTGAAATCCGGGTTGGGCTCTGTGCTGGCAGCTCAGAGCCTGGAGACTGCTTCAGATTCTGTCTCCGTATCCCCGCTCATTCTCTCTCTCACTCAAAAATAAAATAAACATTAAAAAATAATTTAAAAAATAAATGTATTTGAAGGTAATAATTATCATGGAACAAATTAAAGCATAAATGGAGGATAAGAAGTTCTGGGGATTGAGGATGCAATTTTTAAAATGCCAGTAAGGAGGGCCTCACTACGAAGGTGACATTTAGATGAAACCCTGAAGGAACTGAGGAAGCAACCGTGCTGATAGTGGAAGAACATGCCAGACATTCACAGAAGAGCAAAGGCCCTACGCAGGGAAGCAGGAGGCCAGTTCCCCAGGTGCAGAGGAGGGAGGGCGTGGAGGGTAGTGAGAAAAGTAACATAAGAAAAGTACAAGTAAGGCCTCATATTGGATATAACATGGCCTACTTCTGCTTTTATTCTGAATGAATCAGAGCCATTGAAGCTTTTGAACAGAAGAGACACATCATCCAGTTTGTGCTTACCCTGGCTGCTGCGCTGGAACTAAGTTGTATGTGGGCAAATGTAAACACAGAGAGACTGGTTAGATTTCTAATAATAACAATCAAGAGATCACGGAGTCTTGGAACTTGGTGGCAGCAGTGTAGGTGGTGAGAACGGGTACAGTACAGGCTATATGTTGAGGGGACAGAATTTGCTGCTCCTTTGCGGCTCCTGATGACAGAAAAACAAGTTGTCAGGATGTCTCCGGGGTGTCTGGTCTTAGCAATGGGAAAATGTCCTTTACTGAAATAGGTGATTGCCAGTGTAGCAGGTTTGAGAAAGCTAATCAAATATGTACGGTATTTTGAGGGGTCCTATTTAAACAGGGTGTAAACAAAGCAGAGTTAATGTGCAAGAACTGAGCCTTGATTCACTCCAATGTTAAGAGATTATGCATATGAGCAAGGAAAAGCTTTTTTTTCTTCACTCCATCCTCCTGACCTTCTTAATCCCTGTCACCCGTTCTTGTTTTGTTTTCTTACTGACTCTTATCTATACTGGAAAATATCTCATTTTTTTAAAGTTTATTTGGTTATTTTGAGAGAGAGAGAGACAGAGAGAAAGAGACTGTGTGAGTACAAGTGCATGTGGGGGAGGGGAGAGAGAGAGGGAGGGAGAGGGGGAATCCCAAGCAGGCTCTGTGTTGTCAGTACAGAGCCTGACATGGAGCTCCATCTCATGAACTGAGGGATGATAACCTGAGCCAAAATCAAGAGCCAGATGCTCAACTGACTGAGCAATCCAGGTACTCCCTTATTAAAAATGAATAAAAATGAATTTTACTTGATACTATCTTTTTGCGCCCACTGGAATGTAAGCTTTGTAAGAGCAGGAAGATGGTCTACTTTAATAGAGTGATAATGGTAAGGTCAGAAAGAGTAACATTTTTTAATGTTTTTATTTATGAATTTGAGAAAGAGAGAGACAGAGTGTGAGTGAGGCAGGTGCAGAGAGAGAGGGAGACACAGAATCTGAAGCAGGTTCCAGGCTTCAAGCTGTCAGCACAGAGCCTGATGCGGGGCTCAACCCACGGACCGCAAGATCATGACCTGAACTGAAATCGGCTGCTTAACCAACTGAGCCACTCAGGCACCCCAGTAAGAGTGACATTTATAAGGTTTGTGGCTGCTTGTGGGCTCACCTAGTTAAAGGAGGGTGTGATATCAGCTAAATAGCAGAGAGAACTATCACTATATGGAATAACTATAACATTCTTGGAATATATATTTTATAGGTAAGCAAGTTTATTAAATATCCCTGCCAAAACCCTAAAGGCAAAAGAAAGGAGTTAAAGAAGATATTAGATCAGCATTAAATGTTTTTTTAGAAATAGAAAATTTTCATAAAGATCACCAAGGTCAGCACCCTTATTTACAAATAGAGAAATAGGAAATTGCCGAGATTACAAGTTTGATACTAACCCAAATTTGGGTCAGTTATCTTGAATCCTACCTCAACCATTTTTTTCTCTTCACTCAAGATTCTCCTCGGGCAGAATATTGACTTTGATTTTTTCTTAAAAATTAAAGAAAATACACCAAATTGGTTATTTTCTTTTTTTTCCTGACAGCTAAAAGTATGTCTAAATATGGCAACATAACTCAGATTACTATTCCAGTTCCATTGATTTATGACTGAGAAGAAAGCACACCAGAATTTATTTTTTAAGGAAAAAAATAGCCTAAGATGTGCATACTTCCTAACAAAAGATGACTTACCAACAGCTACAAAGAATACCATTCTTTCTTATAAAAAATTTGTTCAATGTTTATCTGTAATAGTTACTGTGATACAAAGCGATTTCTCACATACATAGTCAATGCTGTATATTCAGGCTACAATATATATGCATTTGTCTTCTAATATAATACTCTCTGAGAGCAGAACATCTTTCTAAATGGATGTGTCACACCATTACTTGGTAGGACATGAATGATTACAGCCTGAAACTGGCAATACGCCTTCCTGACACAAATATAGGACTATGATGCTGTATAATCTTGACATTTATAGCCACTTTCATAGACTTTATCTCAAATCCTTGAGTGGATACAGAGTATATGGCTTATCTATTTTAAAGTGCCTGTGTGTGGACAAGCACAGTAACTATTATGTGATGAAAAGTGTTATAGACTTCACTGTTCCATTACTGTGGGTTGTTTCAGAACCATTGTGGATACAGACTTGAACCAATCCTTCTACACTAATGGCAAATGGTGACTATAACCTAACAATGTTCTCAGGTGACAAACCCAACCAAAGGTCCATATAATTAGTAGTAAGTAATAAATATTGTTTATGTAAACCTTGGACATTACTAATTATATTAAACTCAAAAGCATCATAACCATTGCATAAATGATACTGCCTTTCTTCAGTGTTATAGAAAGATGAGACATGGCTAAGAAAACTTTCATAATAATTAAAGTTTAAGCCTCAAAATGCAAAGCATTTTTATTTACTCTAAGGCTGATGGAAATACTTCTTTCTCTTAAGTGTTTTGAAGATACATTCACCTTAATTGATGGCAAAGTTTTACAAATAGACATATTAACTATGATATGATAATTGTTATAGTAACAGGAAATAGTAATATACCACATACTATGTGAAGGACAAAAGTTTTTCATATATTAATTTCTGTAGTCATCAGAATAACCCTAGGAAGTAACTCGTATTATGACCTCTGTTTTACCTTCTGAGGAGCTGAACCAGAAAAGTGAGTTGACCTGCTCCTTGTCACAGAGCTAGTATGTGGCATCCACCTGTCATCAGGGGTCCCTGAGGTGTATAGACCTTAACTTTTGTGTATCAGAATATCTTTAATGTGGGATTTGGGTTGGTAAAGAGAACGTGATGCTGGGTTCTTCCTTTTATTCTTTATTCCTAATGACGCTGGGAATGCTCATCAAGTTGCCTTATAGATGGCTAAATTTGCTATTAAATTTGCCACTAAGAATTAATGATTTCAGAATTTACTCCTGAGGGTGTTCTGTGAAAAAGGAGAGAAACTATATGTTGTACATTAAAGTTATACATCCTTTATAATGGGATGCTGGAGCGGATAGACGGTGCCAGGCAAGCTTATTTGAGAGTCTGAGCCAATTTTAAGTTGTTGAATTTTTCTGAGACATATATGGTATATAAATGTATAGTATGCATAGGTATATATATATCTATAGTATATATATGGATATGTATATTAATATATGTATTTAAATGTTTTATTTATGAAGCCACATGTCAGAAATTACAACTTTATCTAATTTTTTGAGTTCTTCTCAGTGACAGGTTAACAATGAGAGTTTTTGTGCATGTGCTCATGTGAGGGGATGACACAGAGAGTTGAAACTTAGAGAGACACACTTAGAGGAAAAGAAATGTACAGAGTGAACAAAAATGCCATAATTCCTACTCCTTGCCACTCCACCATTCTTTTCTTTCCACTCAAGTTTGAATACTAGAAGTGAATCCTTGGGCACTTGGGTGAGTTAGACGTCTGACTTGACTTTGGATCACATCAATTTCACAGTTTTGTAAGTTCCAGCCGGCATTCGGCTCAGTGCTGACAGCCTAGAGTTTCTTTGGGATTCTCTCTCTCCCCCTCTCTGTCTCTGTTTCTCTCAAAAATAAATAAACTTAAGATAAATTATTTAAAAAAATGGAAGTGAATCCTTTTAAATTGCATAAGCGTGGTCCCCATCCGGGTAGCGTATAGAGGAAAATATGTTTTTGCATATGCATCAGGCATACTTTAGAAAGAATGGATGCGACTCCTCAAAAATACACTTGAAAATAATAATGTTAAGTTATGAAAAAGGAACTGCAATAAGTATTAATTAAAATGTCTGACTAATACATTGTCTTTTTATTTTTTGGTACACTTGAGAGCAAAGTGTAGCCTTGTGCTCGGTTAACAGGAAAACTGTATGTTTCGCAATGGAGATTGAAGGTATATCTGTAAATAAAAATCACATCCACATGTCTATTTTAAGTTTTAACCTGCATGATGAACTTGTTTTCACTGTTACTGTTAGATGCAGAGGTCAAGTAAAAACTAGTAGCACTCATTCCTTGATAAAAGGATTTGCAAGTAACTTCTAGTCTTTTTTTAGAGTCATTGGGTGTATTTTGTAACTGAAATAAATTAAACTCAGAATCCTGTATGTTGATGTAATGTTATGAATAGTTTGTTTGTAATGTAATCTTTAATAGCAGGTTTGAGGAAAGAACAAGAATCTACTGAGTTGAATGATGTGTGTCTGGGTTTCTTCCCTACCATCCACTCCTTGCTAGGATGGCTGGCTTTGTGCCTTTTCTTTTTCTTTTTTTTTTTAAGTTTATTTGTATATTTTGAGGTAGAGAGAGCATATGAGAGCAGGGGAGGGGCAAAGAGAGGAGCAGAGAGAGAATCCCAGGCAGGCTCCACACTGCCAGCACAGAGCCTGATACAAGGCTCAAACCCACAAACCAGGACATCATGACTTGAGCCAAAAATCAAGAGTCAGACTGTTAACCAACTGAGCCACTCAGGAGGCCCTGTGCCTTTTTCTCTATACCAGATTTGTAGTGAGCATATGAAATGCCTCATCACTAGAACTGTCTAATTAATGAGTGAAGACAGATCCAGGTCCAACTTAAGCATTATCTCATGCTATGACCGTGAGTCACTGAATCTCTTCCATCCCTTGTACCATCATTTATATAATGTGAGAGCTGGCCTGGACTATGTGCTTCGATTACAGGATTTTATAGGTAAGATTATATATCTAAGAAATAATTATAAGTGACGCACGATTCAACTGTGCATATTTTCGTTTGTAGTTTGCATTATGGATGAAAAGAAGTCTGCAAAAACAAGTTTCAGTTTTTTATTTAAAAGTATTCTGAAAAAATTATGTCTCAGAGAGAGAAAAAGAGAGCATGCATGCAAGAGAGTGAACATTTGTATCAGTTTTATAAATTAAAACTTGATTTAAGCCAGTCTTCCATAATAATAAAAAGATGAGAAGAGATGAAAGTTATTTACAAGATTCTTGAGTAGTAAAATCAATAGAAGAAGGCAGATATAAGATAACTTATGTTCAATTGTAGGTACTTAAGACTGAAGAATTATTACCAAATCGCTGAGGACCTTCAAGTGTGATGTTGCATGAGATTATGTGTAAGGATCATTTGCTCCATTTTATGACTCTGTCACTTAAAAGATCAGAACTTTCCACTCTGAGAGGCTAGAAGTTTGGCCTGGTTTATGGGATATGTGCCAGCTGGCCAGGATAAATGAAAATATCTGCTTCTTCAATGAACTTCTGATAATGTATGGTCCTCAGTCTGCATTTTAAGGAGGATTAATCTGAATACATGGTACCACCGATGCCTGGGGAACAGAGATGAATGTAAATTATCTGGCGATCAAATTAATATTGAGTTAACAAACTCTCATGTTCTAGTGCCAATAAGATTTTGACTCAATGGACTAGTAAGCCTAATTATTGCTATGGTTTGAAAAAAGTTGGTAGAAAGATATAATTATTGTCAGAAATCCCTTTAACAATGAATAAAGGGTTATTTTGTTGGGAAGGTAGAGGAGGTTAAGGAAGACACTTGTAAGAATTAATTTACGTTAGCTTTACGTGGAACTTAGAAAACACATATTGCTGCATTCCCTAAAATGTTCTGCTTTCAGAAGCTATTTATGAACACAATGTTGCATTTTTCAAATTTATTATTAAAGTTTCTACAAAGTCTCCCTACTTATTTCTTGTTTAGTCTCTCTCTCTCCCTTTTACACATGGTTGCTGAAATTTATTTCAAATTTCAAAAATCTCTGGATTTACTACACATTTGTGCATATGACTTTTTTTAAGGACATGTTTTGTTTCTTTTGGATGAGTACCAAATAGGGCGTTGGCTGCATCATGTGGCATTTAAACTTTTAAGAAGGTGCCATAATGTTTTACAAAGTGCTTGGAACATATTACATTCCTGTTAGGAGTAGATGAGAATTCCAGTTCACATCCTTGTCAACCCTTGGTGTGGTCAGTCATTTTTTTTTTTTTTTTTGCCATTCTCTCTCATAGGTGCATACCTGTTATCTTATTGTAGTTTTGATTTGCATTTCCATTAAGGTAATGATGTTGAGCATCTTTTCATGTGCTTGTTCCTCATCTATGTATCTTCTTTTGTGAAATGTATGTTTAAATATCTTATCATTTAGGGGTTTTGGGGGCTTACACCATGGAGGTCCTGAGTTCTTTATACATACTCAACACAATTCTTTCATCATATATTTGACTTACAAATACTTTCTCTCAGTTCATGGTATAATGTTTTTCATTCTCTTCATACTGTCTTTTGAAGAGATAAATTTTAAAATTTGATGCAGTCCAATTTATCAATTTATTCTTTTATCAGTTGTGATTTTGCTGTCACAGATAAGAAATCTTCGCCCATCACAGGGGTTGGCAACTTGTTTTTTCTTAAAGGACCAAATGTAAACAATTTAGGCTTTTTTATCCATACAGCTTCTGCCTCACTAACCATTTCTGTGCTTGTAGTGTGAAAGCTGCCACCAAAAAAGTATAAATGAGTACATTCCAGTAATCATTTGCTGAAATTTTAATTTCACATGTTTATGTGTTATAAAATAGTATTCTTCTTTTTAAAAGCTATTCAATCAATTAAATATGTAAAAAATATTCTTAGCTCACACATCATAGAAACATAGGTGGGGGGGGGGGGTCAAATTTGGCCTGTGGACTGGTCATAGACTGACAACTTGTTCCTAACACGAGGTCACAGTAATTGTTTCTTGTGCTTATGTCCAGAAGTTATATGTATAGTTTTTTCAGTAAGTCTGTGATTCATTTGAGTTGATTTTTGAATGTGATACAGGTTTTGAATTGAAGTTCCTTTTTTGCAAATGGCTGTCTAATTGCTTCAATACCATTTGTTGAAACATCTATACTTTCTCCACTAAATTCCCTTTTACCTTTCTAGATAATCATTTGTCACTGTATGTGTGAGTGTATTGCTGAACTCTTTTCTGTTCTTTTCACCCACTTAGCTATCTTAACACCAACAACACAACATCTTGAATTAAGTCTTGAAAGCACAAATGTTAGTTCTCTGTTTTTTTCCGATCTGAATTACTTAATAGATATATGACTATTTAAGTCATATATTTCCATGTCATCTAAGTTGTCAAATTTATTGAAATGAAGTTTTTCACAATAGCCACACTTACCATTACATTACTATACCATATAATCAGTAATAATATCATTGCTCTTATTCCTGATATATGTAATTTGTGATTTTTTCTTTATTCTCTCATTTTCAATTATACTGATATTCTCAAAAGTCTGTCTTTTGATTCCATTGATATTCTCCATTTCTTTGTTTTCTATTTTATTAACTTATATTGTCATCTTAAATATTTTCTTTCCTCAGATTATTTTCCTTTAATTGTTAATGTTTATTTATTTTTGAGAGAGAGAGAGAAAGCGCATGAGAGAGCTCGAATTAGGGAGGGCCAGAGAGAAAGGGAGACACAGAATCTGAAGCAGCTCCAGGCTCTGTTCTATGAGTACGGAGCCCGACATGGGGCTCGAACCCATGAACAGCGAGATCATGACCTGAGCTGAAGTTGGAGGCTTAACCGACTGAGCCACCCAGGTGCCCCTCCTCAGCTTATTTTTAATTGAATCTGCCCTTCTTCTTCTCCTCCTCCTCCGTCTTCTTCTTCTTCTTCTTCTTCTTCTTCTTCTTCTTCTTCTTCTTCTTCTTCTTCTTCTCCTTCTTTTTCTTCTTCTTCTCCTTCTCCTTCTCCTTCCCTTTCCCTTTCCCCTTCGCCTTCCCCTTCCCCTCCTCCTCCTCCTCCTCCTCCTCCTCTTCCTCCTCCTCCTCTTCCTCCTCCACCTTCTTCTTCTTCTTTTGTTGTATTTCCATGGTGCAAGCTGAGGTCATTGATTTGAGACTTTTCTTTTTAATATTGATTCTTTGTGTTATACATTATCTCTAAGTACTGCTTTATTGGCACTATCCAAATTCTAATATGTTATATTTTCATTTTTATTCTTTGTCTTGGGAGTGGGATTTATTGATCTGAGATCTGTGGGTTTTTAGTTTTCATCAAATTATGGAAAAAAATTCAGTCATTATTTTTTAAATATTCCCCTCATTGGGAGCTCCAGTTACACATATATCAGGCAAATTAAACTAGACCTCAGGTTCATGGATGCTCTTGACTTTTTAAATTGTTTTTCTTTATGTTCTTTATTTTAAGTAGTTTCTATCACTATGCCTTCAAGCTCATGAATCTTTTTCATGATAACATTTGAGCTGCCACTGATCCAGTTTAGTGTAGTTTTTATATGAGAAATTATAACTTTTTAATGTAATTTCAACACCCAATGTAGGGCTCAAACTCACAACTCTGAGAAAAAGGATCACAACTTCTACAGACTGTGCTAGCCAGACACTCCATCAAATGTTGTAATATTTATCTTTTGAAACATTTAGATCCTTTATATACCCTTACTTATGTATTTAACTTTTTGAATATATGAAGTATAGTTTTAATTACACTTCTAATGTCCATGCCTACTAATTTTAACATCTCTGAAACTTCTGTGTTGATTTTGATTGGTTGATTTTCCTCTTGATTTTGCATTGTATTTTTCTACATGCTTTGTAATTTTGGAGGGGTGCCAGTCATTGTGATTTTCACCTTCTGGAGTGCTAAGCATTTTTCTATACCTGTAAATATTCTTGAACTTTTTTTGTGGGATACAGTTAAGTTATCGAGAAGCTGTATGATACTTGTAAATTTTGCTTTTAAGATTTGTTATGTGGAATCGGAGCAGTGTTCATCAAGATTTGAGTATTCTTCTGTATTTAGACAAGCCCCTTCAATGTACAGTACCTAATGTTCAATGAACCTTGAGGTTTTCCAATTTGGCTGGTGGGAACAAGATTTCTCCCAGCCCTGTGGGAGCACCAACCATGATGCCTCCAATCCTTTTGGCTGGTCCTTTTCCTGGCCTTAAGTGAGTTTTTGCACACATGGGCTGCTCAGTACTCTGATGCAGGCTGAAGGAGCATCTTTCACAGATGACCTTCATCTCTGTCTATGCAAGCAGTCCTTTCCTCTCCGGTTTTCTATCCTGAGAACTCTAGTCTCGGTCTGGTTTCCCTGAGATTTCAGCTTCCGCTCCTGAAATCAGGAAGTTTCCTGAGCTCTGTCCTGATCCCTCTGCCTTGTCTTTCAGCTTGGGAAATCTGAAGGCAGTCAGATGTTGTATTGTAGTGTTCACCTGATCTACTTACCTTCAGAATCACTGTTTTCGTTGCCTGATACTCAGTGACTTCAAAACTACTCTTTCATATTTTTTTCGTTCCTTGTTTTGTTGTTTCTCTTATAATATGGTAAATCCAGTCCCTGGTACTCTATCTTGGTCAAGAGTCAAGGATTAAGTTTTGTTATGTATTAATCTCTTAAAATAGTTATTGGCATTTTAAAATTATGTATTAGAGGTGTTTGAGAAAGGCATAAAAACTTATAAAATAATGTCTGCTGCAGATGTGTAAAATGAATAAAAAGTATGGGACATAGGTCAAATAAGTATTATAGAGCGGATTAAAGAAATATATAGTTAACCACTAACCAGTTTGTAAACACAAGAATTCAACATTATGAGAATTTACCGAGGATTATACATTTAGAGACTCCTACATAAACAAAGTATAGTGTTGGTAAATTTCCTGAGGCCAGTATAGTCACTGAGAGAACGTCTTTCCAGGTAGGTGAACACTACCTATTAGAAGTGTGTTGTGCAAAATGATTAAAGAAGAGATCATTTTAAGTAAAAAGGTAGTAAAATGTGATAATATGTTTGAAGAGGTATGTAAATTTTAAATTTTGAAACTTTGAGTTTATTGTTTACATAAAGGCAGCAGTAAACAGTTAAAATTGTGGAACAAGTTTGTAATAGGATCATGAAACACATTTTGAGCAAGAATAATCAGGATGAAGTGACAGGGAAAAATATTAGAATGGTAGGAAACTTATTATTCTTATCTAAATAGAATTAATATGTTGGTTATGTGGATGAAAAGAAGAGACAGAAGAGGGATTACATATACATTGACAGTAGTTGGTGATTGATAATTGTATGCAGGAAAGAAAAAGGGAAAACTTTCTAAGATAACTGACAGTTAGATAAAAGAGCATAATGAAACAGCATGTTTCAACAGAAGATGAAACATCTTTCTTGGCCTGAAAGCTAAAACTAAAATGAACCAAAAAAGGTAATGATAGTATAATAAAATAATAATAAACAGAAAGATTTATTAAAGGTGCAATACGTGCAGGCACTATGCAGAATTCAGTATCTGGACTGTCTCATTCAGTCACCCCAGCAGTGTGATAAGCTTTATGATTATCCGCAATTTACAAGCGATGACACTGATCTAAGACTTCTGCTCGGGCAAGTCCCCTTGCTCTGTGACAGCAAGAAGCGGCGGGGTCAGGGTTTGAATCTCAACATATCCAGCTTGAGAGCCTAGTTTCTTATTATCATCAATCACCATTAAAATGGTATAGGCACAGTTTTGATGAAAAAATTCTGGGCAGGAGTCTTTCTAACATTGTATGTCAAACAGTAAAATATAATTCATTAGTGCAATATCTAACCTTAAATAACAATTTTGATAGTGCTATGTAGCAACCATTCTCATTGTTTTTCCTACCAAGATTCTGAGAAGGTATGACATTTTCTCATACCGCATGTTTCTGTATCAACTACATTAGTTTTTCTTTTGGCCATAGGACATTATTTTATTTTTGTTGCCACATGATGTTTTCCCTTAAGCCAAACAGAGAAAGGCTTTAAAACTTAAGTGCTAGTATTTACCAGGACTTGAACAGCAATAGATTTATGTCTTGGGGAATTGTGATTACTTCATTTTGTTTATTGTGTAGCTACTCAGTAAATCTTCTAATTGACAAGGAACTAATAAAGTCTCAAGACCAAAATGTCTTATCTTTCCCCCATTGGATTACATTCTTTCTATCAGGAAGGTAGTATTTATTCTGACTCATTTCTTTTTCTGTAATAAAAGCAGTAAAGTTAACATCAATATAAACTATTCTTGAACTCATTTAACATCATCAATATATGCAAAGTAAGATGTACTGACAAAACTGCATACGCAGAGGCACAAACGAAGAAGTGGAGAGAAAATGGTAGGACTGAAATATTTAATACATACTGTGTATCCAGACACCATGCTAAACTGTTTTGTTTAGATGATCTCATTTAATGCTTTCAACAATTATCTCCATTGTCTGAAATTTGCCCTGTGTCACTCAGGTAATAAGATTTGGAGCTAGATTTCAACTTCCATTGTCTGACTTCAGAGTTCAGGTTGTTAACCAACGTCACACTACTCTGTACTAAGATATACTGAGTCAATATAGTGCCTGCCATTTGTTTTAATAAAGGAAATCCTGTGTGGTGGAGCCAATTGCTTAAAAGTGAAATGTCTCAAAATGTATAGCCCATGTCTTCTTACCCTACTGACATATCTGCTCTCCAGACACTGCTGAGTATCTTTCTTCTCCTTCCCTTTTATATGTTATTTGTGACACTTGTCTATAAAGTAGTGCGTCTGAGGTTTCTGTGAAGGGACCAAGTCAAACCTTCAGAATCTATGACCCATTCTTTAAATAAATGCAATAGCAACACATTTTGATTTTCCCCCTAAGATGAATTAAACTTTTTTCCAAAGCTGAATTTTCACAGTTGGTAAGAATTATCCAGAGTCAAACCTGGTGGCCAAAATGTATTACCAAATAAGAAAAGCCATTTAGGGATAAAAAGAAAAGAAGAAAAGAAAGTGAATCACAGATTTAAAACACTTAGGAAACATTTCTCATGTGGCTCATAAAATGTCTCTTGTGACAATGTCAAAAAAAGTTTTTAAAAATGTTTTGAGTTTCAGCTGCATTGTAGGATAAATGTTCAGCCTTTTCAATTTTCCACTTTTAAGCTGCCACAATTATTTGGAGTGATATATTGTGAGATATTTTTGATAGAAACAGTTGATAATGTCACTTTTAGTAATAAAACATATATTCAGTCTTAAAAGAGATTTTACTAAGCTTACTTTGAACAAAGACTAGTACATTACCACACACAAGGGATTAATAAATGTAACTTTCAGTAATAAAATTGGGTTTCATATTAATTAAACTGAGTCACATGATTCCTTGATTGACATATTTAAATATTTGCATCTCCCCATGCTTGTGGGTATTTGTTATGGATCCAGCAACTACATTCAAGGAATAATTTCAGTCATGTGAATCCTAATGCATTTCAGTTAATATGAATTCTGTAAATTGAGAGTTAATTGTTAAATACCATAGGATACTTATTTAGAGTTGAAGTTATAATCTTTTCCACCAATTTCCATGAATAAGGATGTATTCTAATTCTTTTTTTCTAAGAAGCTCAACATAACAGAGCATACCCTGGAGTGTTAGTCTAGGATCTTACATTAGTGTTGATAGTTCTGTAAGAATAAGTCTGTGAAGCTTAGGACACATCAGGGGTGTAAGGAAGTGAAACAAAATGTGGTATGGCTATTTGTAAATATTGATCTTTTTAACTTTGGGTGTATTTACGTAAGTAATGTAAACTCTGACTACCACTTTAGAAAAACTTTAATTACACCAATGAAAGAATCTTGTCTGGACGATTTAAATAAATAAATAAATAAATAAATAAATAAATAAAACAAATTTCATGTGAAAGGATTCCATTGCCTCAGCTTTTCCATTTTGTTTTCCAGTCTATAAAATATACAAAGTTGTGTCATCGTTATTAAAGTAGCAATCTACTTAGTCCATATTCTAAAGTCAATCATATTGGTGTCATAACATAATTTTAAATTTTGGTAATGAATAAAATCCTTCTCTACGATATGATTTTCCTCTTTCTAATTCCTTTGCCTGCTATTGATCATCTTTTTATCTGCTTTATAACCGCCTCTCTTTATTCTAGTTGATATAATGGAACAAAAGGGATCCTAACTTTTAACTCGCTTTGTGGGAGGTACAAAAGCCTTTTATTCCATATCCATTTGAGGAGTTTGACTCTATGCTAACTCAGTCCAAGTTGAGAATAAGGCACTGAGTAGGTGGGAATGATTAGAGAATTTCAGTCAGAAGCGAGGTGGTGAATGAGATATACGGGAATAAAGAACACCGTATGGGATTCATCTCGTGTGTAACACGGCTGCTTGTTTTCTAATGTCCTTCTCCCCACATGGTTTAGGATATCCACAAATCTCCAGAACGCCTTTATGTACCCTGAATTTAGAGCGATAGTGGCTCCCTACTTGCTAATACTCTCCTAAAGTATAGCTCCTTGTTATTGCTCTTATAGGTAGGTCTCTCGTCCTAAAGGACTTTAAATTCCAAAAACAACAATATCATATGATCTAATAACAGTATTTATGATAGGATTATGCAAAGTAGCATTTGAGCATATACTTTTCCCCTTCCTTTTTTTTCAAACCATATTTCTTGGCTTTTAAAATAATTTTGACTGATGGTGTTTACCCTGCACATGTTGTATCTCTTTTTTTTTTTCACTCGTGATTCCTATAGATGTTTTTTTCTGTCTCTGTTCAAAAGTTTCTTTCCCATACCAGGTTTTAAAAATATTTTCTTGGGGCACCTGGGTGGCTCAGTCTGTTGAGCGACCGACTTCGGCTCAGGTCATGATCTCACAGTTCATGGGTTTGAGCTCCGCGCCAGGCTTTGTGCTGACAGCTCAGAGCCTGGAGCCTGCTTCAGATTCTCTGTCTCCCTCTCTCTCTCTGACCCTCCCCTACTCATGCTATGTGTGTATGTCTCTCTCTCAAAAATAAATAAAAAACATTAAAAATTTCTAAATATTTTCTCTTTAATTCAAGAGATGATCTTAAAATTAACCTTAATATCTGGAAAAAAGGGAAGGAAGAAAGCAAGGGAGAGAAGAGGAAGTAAGGAAAGGTGAAAGGAAGGAAAAAAGTGAGGGCAGGAGACAGAGAGGAGGGGATAGTTTGTTACTTTGGAGTTGGTTGTCAGCATCCTTATTACTCCTGTACATAAGTCTATAAATATCAGTTTCTTTACAAAAATGTGAAAGATACAACTTAGTCTACGTTTAAAATGATACTTAAGGGATACTTTGATTATTTGGGAACATTTCAAACAAATTACTATCTCATGTTGTTTTTATTAATCTCTATAATATATTCGGGAGATTAAAAATAAAGCCAACTGTTCTTTTATGGTATGAAAAAAGGACTTCCTACACCAGGAAGGAAAACAAAAAGTTTAGTACAGAAAAGCTTTGCCGCTCACAAATAGTTCAGATAGGCCTTTGTGTGTCTCTGTGTTTTTATGTCTAAAGTCACCAAGGGGTATTCACACTTGCTGTCTATGTATTTCACTAAATGAGAGTTAATGCAGAACTGCTTTTCTTTTCCGTGCCATGTTCAAACCATTGAACACCTTTTTTTTTTCATTGATAATTTGTTGAAACTCATAACTAAGAGAACTTCCGGTTCCTGCAGTATCTGTAGACCTGCTTTGCTATTCACTTGGATATAAATTTAAAGATGGTTGGATCTTTGGAGCAAGCTGTGGCTTTTGATAACATTTTTATCACCAGCACTTCACCAGACTTAGTCTTTTAGCAAAAAACTCCCCCACTTCCTATCAAATCCAGTATTGTATTATTGAGGTTTGATTTAGCCCCTCTTACCCTTCTACCATCTATTCTTAACACAAACATGAGGATTTTTTCAAATTGGCCAATTCATTTTCTCCTCTGCTCATACCCTCCATGACTCCCCTGCTTATTTGGGATGGAAGCCAGAATTCTTATACTGACTTTGAATTTCATGCATAATTTGAATTTGGGGACACCTCTCCCCATCAGTTCTACCACTCTGGATCTAAAGTTCATGAAATGACATCCTCATCCTAGTGCCCTTGCCCCAGCTGTGTTTTAGTCCAGGATCAGTTTTTCTAGGTATCTGCATGATAAATGTCCTTACCTCCATGAAGTGCTTGCTCAAACCCATGACAAGCTGACTGCTCTATTTAAAATATTCCTCTCACACACCTCTTAACTTTCTAACTTCCCATATTATATTTTTCATTTTAATTACTACTTTATCTAACAAAATATAATACACATATTTGTTATAGTCATGATTTATTGTCTATTTCCTTTCTCTCCCATTTCCTTCTCTGATGTTCAGTGCACACTGCAGTGTCAGCTCCAAGAGGACAGTGTTATCTGCTTTGTTTTCCTGATGAATCTTAAGCACCTTGAAAAGTTCACGGAACATAGTTACCACTCAATAAATATTTGATGAATTTATGAATGAAAGTGTTTCCAGAAGTGTCATTAGGTTAATGAGCATCTTACTTTGATGTTGATCTTCTCTAATCACATGACTAAAACTTTAAAAATATTATTTCTCAGGGCGCTGGGGTGTCTCAGTCAGTTAAGTGTCTGACATCAGCTCAGGTCAGTTTGTGAGTTTGAGCCCCACATTAGGTTCTGTGCTGACAGCTCAGAGCATAGCTTCTGTGTCTCCTTCCTTCTTTGCCTCCTGTCCTCTCACACTCTGTCTCTCTCTCTCAAAAATAAACATTAACTTTTTTAATTTAAAAAAATGAAATTTTCATTTCTGACTATTTAAAACTGCATTGCTTAACAATTTTTACATAAAGCATCCCTCTCTTTTTGATCAGGAATTATTTTTATTTACTTTACTTTTTATATTTGAAATGTTTTAAATGTTTATTTATTTTTGAGGGAGAGAAAGAACGTGAGCAGGGGAGGGACAGAGAGAGAGGGAGACACAGAATCTGAAGTAGGATCCGGGCTCTGAGCAGGCTCGAACCCATGAGCCATGAGATCATACCCTGATCTGAAGTCAGACGCTTAACCGACTGAGCCACCCAGGTGTCCCAGGAATCATTTTTTTAGTTAAAGAACTATCCCATATACACTTGCAATGCTTACCATTTCTTCACACATTTTTTTCTTTTATTATCTCTCTTTTCTTATTGTTTTGATCATCTTTCTATTATGAATATCTATTTTAACCCTCTCTGTGATTTTATACTTTTCAGCATAACTGTTTAGCACAGCACATGAAAATTGCTATAGTTATAGGAAAAAGTAAAAGTTAAGGAAAGTATTACTTTGCATTGACAGATTATACCACCTATTAATAGCAGATAGAGTTGACAGTTTGTAACTTTAGTTTTATTCTGTGAAAATTTGTAAATAATTTTAAAGTTTGTAAGTATAAGCAATTCCTTTTTGGAAGCCATCATGTAAGGTAAAGAATATTAGATTGATATTTAGAAAATCACAGATAAATATTTCCCAGTGTTATTACTTTCTCATTGTGTAATATGAGTAGGCCACTTCACATTTCTGAAGCTTACTCTTTAGTATCTTGTTTACTTTTAAAATTCACTCATTCTACTATATATTTGGGGTTCTTGACTGTTAGATGGAAAACTGTGATGTGTCTTTACTGACAGTGTTTGCACCGTTGTCCATGTGGCTCATGTCAACTTTTGGCTGCCCCTACTTTCATATCCCTGCTTTCCTGAGTTTGCCTCCTTTCTCCTTACAATGTATGTTCAATCAGATTGGTTCACTATTTTACAGTGCAGAGAATAAAACGTTGTGAAAGCAATTTGCATTTGTTATTCTAACAAATTAGCAACAAAGTACCAAGTCAAATATCATGTAGAACAAAACTAATTTTCTGGGGTGCCTGGGTGGCTCAGTCAAGCATCTGACTTTGGCTCAGGTCATGATCTCACAGTCCGGCTCTGTGCTGGCAGCTCAGAGCCTGGCGCTTCCTTTAGATTCTTTGCTCCCCGCCCCCCATGCTCATGCTCTGTCTCTCTTTGTCTCTCAATAAAAAATTAAAAAATGTTAAAATATTTTTAAAAAAGAACAAAAGTAACTTTCATGGAAAGCTATATTTCTTAAAAAGGGAAGCATGGATGCAAAAGTAAGAGACTACTATTATGTGAAGTTATTATTGATATAGTGAACTGGTACACATTGGCAGAACAGTAGATATAGCTATAGAATAGTCCTCATCATTGTCATCACCATCATCACCACCATCATCACCATCATCATCATCACCAGTTCTTTTTGTGCTTACTCTGTTTTAGAAAATATTCTAAGTATTCTACAGTTAATAGTGATTAATCTTAATAATCATAGTATGAGAAGTTGATTGGTTTGGTCCCCATAATACAGGTGAAAACTGGAGGCACAGAGAGGTTAAGTGATCTGTTTAAGGTGATAAAACTTGTAAATGGCGATGCAAAATTTTAATTGATTTATTCAAACCCATTTTCCTTAATTACTTTAATATTTTTATTTCATCCTATCCGTTAGACTCTAGGCAGAGAATTTAAATCACCTCATGACAATTAGTCTATCGAGGTTATCATCAAAGCAGAAGTTGAGGTTATTAGATGACACTGTGAATATTTGTGGTTACAACAGAATTCATGTTAGCACTGGCTTTCAGAAAATTTAATTTTCCTACTTCAACCATTTAACAAAGTATTCCAGAAAGTACTTACTGACCATATTAAAGTTCTAAATGACAAATTATAGTTGAATTTTGGGTTAGACCTCTGGGAAACAAAGATATGGGCTGTATAATGGCAGTAAAATTAATGTTATGAAATTCAGGTCTGATAGATTATCAGACTCTCTGGCTTTTCCAGGTCGGTTCACCTAAGCTCAGTCTAGCCATTCATTCATAGCAAATTGTGAGTAATCCTCAGAAAAGCCCTGTGGGTTTGCGTCTGTTTCGTCCTGACTGTGCTGTGGTTTGGAGAGGCCGAAGGCTGAGAGTAGAGATCTATGCCTTCCATCCTTGTCAGGTGACACTTGCCAACTGTGAAATTGGTCCTTCTGAATTTGATATAATCCTTTCTGGACGAAGCACCTTTCAAGGGCTTCTTTGGTTAGGAATAAAGAAAAAAGCCTCAAATTTGAAGAATTCTCTTATTAAAATACTTGGTTTTCTCCTCTCACATTTCAAAATATTAGACCCATGTATGTAACTTACAACGTAAAGAAAGTAGTTTGACATTAATTTTTATATTAATGTATGTGCATTAATGTAAGTGACTACATTTTCCTAGGTGTCAGGAAGTTTCATGAATTTCAATTTTTCCAATGCATAGATTTTTAAAGTCTTCTTTCTATGTTTATATTGTACCCGAGATTGTTTAAGCCCAGTGACACTAAAATCATCATCATCATTATCATCACCTAGTATAATCATGGAAAACAAAAAAACCCCTAAAATTATCTTGAATGTTTCTAGAAGGGAAACTTTCCTGACCAGTTTTGAGGTAGCCTTGGGGTTTTCAAGTGTAGAGTCTTAACACAAAAAAACCTAATGATGACCAAAGAAAACAAAACCACCAAATAAATTATTAGAAAAATAGAGAGAGGTCTGAATATACACAGAAAGTAAAGGTTTTAGTTATTCAGTTGGTAGCATTATTAGACAAGTCAAGAGTATGGAAAAAGTCAGATTAACCATATAAAATTTTTGTTCTAAATAGAGCAGTTATTCATTTTGTCAAATAGTAACTGTGCTTATATGTATCCAATTACGAGTGACCATGTGTTACTTGTTTATTTTAACTTTCTTTCATTTACTTCCCAAATTTTCTTGAATACTGTGAGTTTAATCATGAAAGATGAATAAAATCTAGCTGTAAGTTGTGATGGACAAGAGCATCCAGCAGTTATTGGAATTTAAGAGTGACTCCATACAATGTAATCATCAAAACATCAATTGCTTGAATCATCCAATGAAGTCTTGGTAATTGTTAAATATTCTTAGCCCCAAATAAGCAACCACCAATTATTTGTTGACTATGAATTATATGTTTGGTCCGGAGTTAAACTGTGTGAAATGTATGAAGAAGGATAATATAGTGTTAAATCACTTTTATCCAAGATCCAGCTGCACAACAGTAAAGAAAAGCCGGAGTGCAGAGTCAGGCTCTTTCCTTGAGTGCTCTGAGTCGCTGAGTGCTTCTCCTGGGGCGCGGCCTCAGCGCTGCTGATAGCGATGACCCTCCGTCCGCTTTCCCAGGACCACTCAGACTCGAGGAGCCCGCGGCACTGCTGTCGCTAGGAACCCGCTCCTGCTGCGTCCTCATTCCCGAGCACTGTCACCAAGAATTCACGTCCCTGATGGGGTCTGTGGTGGTCCTTCATGCCAAGCCGTGGGTTTGAGTCTGAAAATAGTATCTAAAACTGGGAAGTGTAAACCTGAGCTGTGTCATCATTTCCCTTAAGCAGAGTCTGAATTCAGGTGGTCAGTAAATGAACAAATAAACATGTTTTTTTTTAAAGCACAAAAATAAAAAGTACATGATACGGTTTGTAAATACAACATTCTGTGTGTGGGGGGGTGTGTACTAAACACAAATATATATACACACATGTATATACACACATACATTGTATATGTATGTATACAGACTTAGTGATAGATATATACTACAGAAAAAAAAAAGAAAAAGAAGTTTGAGAAAAGGCATCCGTGCTAATTGGGATCATCAAAGGTGAGAAGTGAACAGAAACTTACTAGAGGAAGCTGGCAATGACTTGGAGTAGAGGGAGGGGCACACAATGGAGAAAATGCAGAGCAATACAGGAAGCAACTAAGAGTGTTGAAGGGAAGGTTAAACCAGAAGTCCTACCTGAAGTAAGAGAAAACAGGTAGGAATAAGTGAAAAGAGAACAAATTATTTATTGACTATCATTAAAGGGAGATATTTGAAATTTGCCAGTAATTTGCAACTGTAAATTTCGAGTTGAGAAATGGCGTTCAACTCAGCAAACATTATGAACCATCATCATAGTTATAGTTGGTTGCAGGTGATGATAGTGAGATATTGAGATTTGCGAAGTGGTGAAAAGATTTGTGTAGAAGAAGCTGGGAATATTGATCAAATGCAACTCAATAATTCTGTGTCAGTAATAATAATTAATTAAGAAAGTTAATATTGTGGGGTGCCTGGATAGCTCAGTCAGTTAAGTGTCTGATTCTTGATTTCATTTCAGGTCATGATCTCATGGTTCATGGCTTCAAGCCCCACATCAGGCTCTGTGCTGATAGTGTAGAACCTGTTTGGAATTCTCTCTCCCTCTCTGAACCTCTCTCTGTTTCTCTCTGATCCTCCCCTGCGCACATGTGTTCTCTCTCTCTATCTCTCAAATTAAACATTTCTAAACAAAGAAGGTTAATATTGAACACATATGTAAACCAGATTAAATGCCAAAGGCAATGGGTTCAAGAAGATATTCAATCATTCTTTAGACTACCTTTTCATATAAATGATCAGTGGTCCCTAATCACCACATTTAGGAGGCAAACAGAAAAAGATAGATATTTTTGAGAAAATTCTTAGAAGTTTTTGAGAAATTAGTAAAAAAAAAAGATATTTCAACATTGTAGGCTGAAAGAAAGCAAAGAAGAAGCCCCTTGAAATTTAGCAACTGGAAGATTGGTCTTGACTTTTATCCCAATGATTCCCATTAATTTCGTAAAAGTTGGAGGGTTAATGGGCATCTGAAAGTAGAAAGAGGAGAGGACACCCTTTCCATAAATTGCTTTGGAAATGAAAAATTAATAGTCACATCATCATGGAAAAGAGGACTATGAGAGGATATTCTTTTGTTTGTTTAAGAAAGGAGTGTCTAGTTCATCTATAAACCTTTGGAGGACAGGCTACTGCACATAAGCAGTCCTAACTGGTAATATCTAACATGAGTGAAGTGAGTATCCCATGAAGGTGGAGGGATTATAAGAGGGAGAAAAGTACTAATTGTTAGTTTCAGATTCTCAAAGTCATGAGGTATTTTTGGCGACTAGTGCATTTCCGGCCTCCAGCCATGCACATGTACACACACAACTTGCACACACACAGAGCTCCACAGCTGTCTGTGTCTTCATTAGTCTATTGCTCATATTCGGAGCACAAAGCATGTAGTCAGTCTTTACTTTTATTGTTATTTTAATTCTTTTATTTGATAGCCTTCAAATAAGAATACTTTTGGTTTTAGTGCCAGGGCTGTGTTTTCTGTGTCAACAGTAATTTAAGTCAAACTTCTAAATGTTTTTAGTAAGTAACTGAATACAGGCTTAGAGGCCTTGAGAGATATTTGGGTCCATCCTTCCTTCCTTTCCTCCTTATACACAGTAAAATACCTCCACACACACAAATACTCTATTTCATAATGTTACTCACAAATCCCATGGTTTCTGTCACTATAAGTTCCACATCTTGTGAATTAAAGCTCAGAAAAATGGGACTCATTACTTCAGAATGAAGATTCTTATAGTAAGTCACATCTCTAATGGAAAACCCACAGGGTGATCTTCACAAGCCTTAAACCGTCTGTTCTAAGTAGAAAGT
The DNA here is from genome assembly GCF_006229205.1 of Suricata suricatta. Taxonomy (NCBI): domain Eukaryota; kingdom Metazoa; phylum Chordata; class Mammalia; order Carnivora; family Herpestidae; genus Suricata; species Suricata suricatta. The sequence goes on from NC_043704.1 coordinate 41,690,145, forward strand.
GGTACACTTTCTAAAATGTCCACAGACTGTCTCACAGTAGAGTTTTTAATGAGCTGATATCTGCACAACCCGTTGAGCAGTTCAAACCACAGTTCTTTATATATCTCCTTTATATAAAGGTAAAGGACAAGTAAGTAGAAAAGCATATTAGATCATAAGAGCACTAATTTTCAGTGATAGGAAACCTATAAAATACAATACCTTTTAAAGAAAATGTAGAAATTGAAGAGATTCTCACAATTATCTGTATAAAAGCACAGAATATGTCAGACTACTTTGGGAAAATTATGAAATGCTTTCCTAAAAAAATCTAGTGTTCAATAGTGTTTCTAAGCTGTATAGTCTTATTGATAAATACTTTAACTTAAGAGCACATTGAGGAGATGTAGTTCAGTGTAAATTATTTTAGTTACCCCATTTTTTTTACATTTTTTCATATTTGGGGTCTTACTGCAATCTCCAAAAACCTTACTTATTCACATCGCCAAGAGGCAGGAATCACATTCTGCTAAGTAAAACACCTATTAATTAGTAATGAACTCCTGGAAGTCAATAAATAAAATAAATCTCCCTGCAATGCGTCACTGTTATGTCTTGTTCACTGTTTGAATCTAAGACCTAGATAATTAAGTTGGACTGCTGATATGTGGAGAAATATTTTAAGAATCAACATAGTAAAAAGCAAATTTTAGTCTTTTGAAGATATCTTAGCCTGTAATTTTTTTGTTTGTTGTGTTTTATAAGCATAGAGATTAGAAGCACAGTCTTTGAAATCAAAATGCCTGGATTCTTATCCATTTCTTGGCTAGTTATTTCACTTATCTGCACTTGGTTTTCTCCACTTTATCATGGAGCCCATAATGATCCTGATATAAAGGATTGTAGTGAAAATTAAATAAAATGTCAGGAAGACACTCAACAAATAGTAAGTATTCTGTGAATGATCACACCTGTTATTTACTAGGTTCCCTTTTTTTAAAGAAAAAATATATAATGATCCTCCCCATGTGGAAAAAAAAAAAAGAAAGAAAGGAAAAGAAAAAGAAAATGTATTTCAGATATGGGTTGCAAAGAGAAAAAAATATATAGCATGAAAGAATCTAACTTCAACACATTCTCCTTCATGCCTCTATCTGGTAACCTTGACAAAGGAGGGCTGACTTGGTGGAGGAGCGGACTTCTTGGCCACTACCGCCCTCCCCTTGCTCTTGCTTTGGACATTTACTGTGTTAACCAGCCATCTAAGTGAGGCGGTACAAACACTGGTGTCCAGAACGGAACAAAAGGTGATATTGGGATTTGAGTAACTGAGACACATTTTAAAATTCTGCATTTTGTTTCCATGGGTATCCTTCCCTTAGGCTGGAAAGAAACAAATTATAATCATAATTGAGTCAAGGCATTTTCAGAATTTTCAGATGTGCTCAAGTTCAACATTCTCTTTCGTGCTAGCCAAAAGACCCAATGGATTTAGGAGAATCATGGTCCAAGCCGTTAAGTATCTTTTAAAATTCATGTTTATTATTCTGATTTAGGGAATGTGGATTATCTTTCTTCAGCAAATGCCAACTCTGGAATTGTTTATTATCTATTTTTTTAATACTTCCAAAGGCTCTTTGACCTCAGAGTATTCTTCCTTGGCACAGACACTTGTATTTTCAACTTCATAGCTGGCAGTGTAACTTAGAATATTTTCCATGTAATGTCTCAAAATATTCTGGAACTTAATGTCTGATGTGGGATTGGCAAGAATAGTGAAGAGTGGCTTTGGGGATGGTACAACTTAGGCATAATTTTGTGGAAAAATAGAGGAAAAGAGGGACACCAAAAATGAAAAGAAAAACCTTAAAGTAAATTAAATGACAATTAAAGTTATAGAGGTGGAAGTATGAAATCTGTGTGGCTTTTCAGGGTCTTGGCACCTCACTTCCTACAGTCAGCCAAATCCTCCGCAAAGATTTTTTGGTTTACTTGTTTCAGGTTTTGGGTCACATATATTTCTGACCTGCAGTGATAATAAAATCAACATGTAATGTGGTATCAAGCATCTTATGTGGCGTCGTCCACTGCCCTCCCAAGGCATAGAGATGAAGGCTATGTGCATGCTGAAGGGCCAAAGCTGGGGGAGGACGCCATCCATTTCGTGCATGAGAGAAGTGGGCCTGTTGTGGTATCAGGAGCCATTACATTAAAGGCAAGCGTGGATTTCATGTCCATCAATCTACAGGTAATACACAAAGCTAGACCAGTGCAGGTCCTCAGTTTCATCCTCTATACAAAAAACATGGTGAACCAAAGGATCAAGAGAGGGATGTTAGGGACCTGGGTAATGGGATTTCTGGTAACGATGTGTGACCAGTGCGCCCTCTATGGAAGTTTCTGTAATTGCACTGTTAGGAGAGCATTCCATCATTGGCGACACAGTGGAGGTCCATGAAAAACCAAAGGGCTTGGGCAAAGGTGGAAGTGAAGAAAGTACACAAACAGGAAATGCTGGCCATTGTTTAGCTTGTGGTGCAATTGAGATCTCCAAGTAAATATTCCCTATATTACCTAGGACATCGTCTGAGTCCTAGAAACTCTTGCTAGTTATAGAAATTTAACTTAATAAACATTAAACACTGTAACCCTAACAGTGTAATTTGTGTGACTTTTTAATTGCTTTACGTACCTGAAATAACTGATTTATGACCAGTATAATTTTATAAAACTCATATTCAGTTAAAATATCTATTTCAATGATCTCTGTAATTCACCAGACTTAATAATCATATATGAGTATTAAACTTAATTATCTGAATCTCTTTATTTCTTAGTCAAGTCCACAATAAACAAATACACCACACAGCACTGTATTTTGAACCTTAATTAAAGTACCTAGAGAGTCTAAAAAAAATCACCATGTTAACTCTTTGCTGAAGGATTTACAGTACTCAAGGCTTATGATAATGCTTATCCTATCTATTTATTAATAAGTCTTACAAATCCTAAGAAAACTTCTAAGAAATTGAAGATGGTCTTTTTTAAACACACCTAAAATGTGAGAGTTCATTCACAATTACACAATAACTTGTTTTTATAGAATCCTTAATTTTCTATATAAACAATTATATAGTCTGTGAATAAAACCAGTTTTAAGTATATAATTTCTAGTTATACCTTTCCCCTTTAAATTTTACCAGTATTTGTTTTATTTTTTTGTTATGTTTCTAGATTCAGTACATTGATAAGTGTATATTCTTCCCACTTTGTTGATGTTTTATGTTACTTCTTATGTCTAATGATTTAAATTTCCTTTAAATTTGTTTTGTCTGATATTAATATAGCTACTCCAATTCTCTTATGCTATTATTTGCATGGTGTATCTTTTTCCATCTTTTCAGTTTCAACTTATTTTTTTATTTTGAATTTAAAGTGTATTTTTTATAGATAGCATATAATGGAATCTTGCTTTTCTGAACCAATTTCATTGACTCTGCCATATGTGTGGAGTGTTTTTTTCATTCTTTCATGTTTAATGTAAAAGTTAATATGTTTGGCTCTAGGTGTTCTGTTTGCTCTTTGTTTTCTGTTTCTCTGAGTGCTTTTATGCCCCTTCTGATTCTCCTTTAATCTTTTCTGGTTATGTTATACCATGATTTTGATACAACAGTTCATTCATGCGTCATTTTGGTTCTTCTCTTAACTTTTAAATAATTCTTCTTTGTGTTACTTTTTGGTGCTTTTTAATGACTTTTACATTCTAACTTATCAAGATCTACTTCAAGTTGATAGTAAATTGCTTCTGATAAAACATAGGAAATTTTTATGAACATAGCTTTCCCCTCCCCTGCTATTGTCATTATATGTATTATATATGTCTTATCAAATATAAGTCAAATGTCTAACCACTCATGTAACTTTTAAATAATTTAAGAAAAGAGACCATGTATTAGTGAATAGTAACAGAAAAGACAAAAGTAAAAGTTATTAGACTTACACTCTGTTATCTTTGTGATTCTAGCTTCTAAATACCACATATTTCTGTTTGGAGCTGCCATCAATAAGATAAAATAACATCTCTTATCACGGGAAGATATATAATTTTCGTAAAGCAAATTATTCTTGAAGAATTCCACAATTTTTGTGACTCTATGGTGTAAACTTAGAATTGAGATAATTATAATATTAATTTAATATTGTATTGTACACACAAAATAAGACAAACACATACTCTAAGCATTAGCATTTTATATTGCCTTACATTTTACTAAGTCCTTCAACATGCCTTTCTCCATTTGGTTATGCTTGAGTGTCTACTGTTACAGAATATTACACATGAGTAAAATATATCCTCAGAAGTCAATTTTTCTCCCATAGATTATGTAGTCAAATTTCAAATTTTGTCAAATCTAGTCACTAATTTCATCATGAAATTATCAGCACATGGTCAAATCATTTTTTGACTCTCCATAAAAAACTTCTTTTCTAACTTTTAAGGTCATTTCTAATCTATATTTTTTGTGTTGTTTTGTGACACTGAAAGCATAGGACTAAATTTTTTATAAACTAACTGTCCATGAGGATTACATGGGGGTGAATGAGATACTTTGTTCAAACAATGGGAGGACTTTAATATAGTGGGGATCAATGTGATGTGGTGCAAAGCAGTTTGTAATGTGCTTATCAAAGATCCAAAGCACACTGATTATAGAGTGAAAGCACATGGAAATAAATTATGAAAGGATACAAATGAAGACACACATTTTCATGACTGTGCCTCATTTTCAGAACCCGGTGACCGTCTTGCTGTTCTCAGCATGCTACTCAGTGATGACCTCCTTGGTAACATAAGTTGCATTCAGCTATCTGGCACCTACATGACAGCCGACAAACTATAAACTCAGTGCCTTCAAATGCACCATAAAGCCTGACTAAAACCTCCACATTCGTAATAGAAATATATCTTACATCATTACCTCATTTGGGTACATCCAGCAAATTACACCCTGATGTTTATATTTGGGGAAAAATGTGTGTGTGTGTGTGTGTGTGTGTGTGTGTGTGTGTGAAACATGTGAATGTGTGTACAAAACTTATTTTATTTGATGTTTGTTAAAATGTACCACCATCTCACTGGCATGTATGCCAACCAGAAAATGGACTTGAGAAGGACAGTGTTGGGGAGCATGCTTTGATTGTGTCAGTCGTATTATGAAATGAGACATTTAGAGCAAGAACCGTAGCTCGGAACTCAGTGGACAGCAATTCAGTGCATCTTCAGGAATAAATAAAAATTTTTTGTCTTGTGGATGGTAGTGATTCACACAAATGTGTTGCCACTGATCTGTTTTAGCAATGACATTTAATCTTGTTTTAGGAGACTCTTCCCTAAGGTTGAAAGAATATTGCTATCTTGATTTAGGATGCTAGAAACCTGGGAAGAAAACTTTAAGGAAAAGGTAGTGTTATCTTCTTAATCATGTAAATTTTAGAAGTTCAGGTCTTGCACTAGGCTTGCTTCTCAGATAGCTTCCTGAAGAGAAGGGAGTAAGGCTCAAACTTAAGATAGTAGGTGCTGGCACACTTAATTATGATAGATGAAGCAGGGTCTCAGATAAAGATTTATTTTTTTTCAGAACTTCCTGTTCTAACTGACATTATTCCATAAGAATACAAATTTGAGGGGCGCCTGGGTGGCTCAGTCAGTTAAGCATCTGACTTTGGCTCCGGTCATGATCTCATGGTCGATGAGTTCGAGCCCCGCACTGGGCTCTGTGCTGTCAGCTCAGAGCCTGGAGCCGGCTTTGGATTCTGTGTCTCCCTTGCTCTGTGCCCCTCCCCCACGCATGCCCTCTCTGTCTCTCAAGAAAATGAATAAATGTTAAAAAATTAAAAAAAATATACAAATCTGGGATATAGGTTCCCTGAATTATCTCTAAAGCACTGTCATTAGAAAAACGTACCCATTGAGTTGTTTGTCAGTCAAGAGACAGCTTGAGTGGGGTATCTGTCAACCCAAATATAGAAGCAGGGAAAATGGATGAGTCATATTTTTTTGCCCACTGGAAATACCTTTCTGATACTTAATAAAATATAAAAAGTACTCCTTGAAAGGACACACACTGAAAGAGAAGCCCTCTTATAACCTATTCCCTACAAGGGAGCTCTTGTGAGGAAGAAGGTGTTTTTCAGTATTAACTCTTTCAAATCCTATAGCTTGGCACAAAAGTAAACACAGGAGGAGAAGATCATCCTGAATTATGGATGTTTTGTCCTATTTTCATGGCACCAGGTGGGAGCGTTAACACTCAATCAGTCTCTTTGGCATTATTTCCCATCCATATTGCCAACTTTATCACCATGAAAGATGCTTTGATCCTCTTCTGTGGTGTCAAGAACAACAGGCCACAGGATCAGTGACATTCTAATCAGTGGGGCATCATTTCATATTACTTGTTATCAGATATGATATTTCACTAATGCATTTTGACAACATTTGGCCACAATACACGGGTCTCTCCTCTCAATATAGATGTAGGTATGTGGATACATAAACAGATATATAGGTATATATACATTTTAAATGGACTTAACCACAAAGCACTTTTTTTTCTCAGTGTTTTAGATTTTGAATGAAGAAGTACTCTCTTTAAAAATATGCTACAGCCTTTGCCTTATGAGTGTCTAATGTGCTTTTACAGAAAACGAACCAAATCCATAGATTTGGGGGCACCCTTTGTAGTTATATATGTTAAAACAATGCCCTGACTGAAATGCTAAGAATTGAAATATGCTAACATTGTCTACAAGTACCAGTTGTGAAGCATAACTGTAAAATAATAATAAAAGCTCCTTTTTAGGAGCTTCTGCTCTGTATTAACCCTTTACAAACGGTCTTTTCAGTGTTCACAACCACACTTTAAGGCAGACATTTCTGTATTCAGTATGCACCTCTGGAGATTGAGTTCAAGAGGTGGAATAACTTTAAAGCGATCACTGAGAAGGCAGCCAGCCTCTGATTCTCCCATAGATCATTCGCCACCTGCATACACTTTCTACTGCTATTTAAGGCCACCCTCACTCCCTTTATAAAATCTACTTATCCGAGTATGACATTATTCCTAAATTAGAAAAATCATAAAAATAGGTATCTGGGGCAGTCATTAAAAGAAAATTTTGCAATGTGATACAAAACGATGGTCACAGAAAGTCAGATTGAAATAATTTAAAACATCTCCACAATTAGATTTTTTCATTGGAATTGCCTTTTTTCCTCTCTGTTTACTCTTTAATAATCAGGAAAACGAGTTATAGCATACGAGTGTTTTCAACTGGCAGGGAAGAAAAGAAAGAACTGATCAATATTAATGTGTCGTTAATACAAGACAAATTTGGAGCACAGGAAAACTTCAAATCTATGTATATTTGAATGAGGCTCTGTATTGCCAAAGAGTAGGACTTTACTGACAAATGGGGGTGGAAGGATATGTGTAAAGAGATAGCTGAAGAAAAATAACAAAATTTCCTTTAAAAGTAACAACTTGCCCACTAGTTCCAAAAAATACAGTCCTAACTGTATACTGTGATAAAATGTATCTTGATATACATTGATCTATAAAGTCAGAACTGTGAGATATCCTTGATAGAAAACAATTTTTGAATTAGAATATCAAGAAAATGTTAAGGCTTCCACATTTCCCCTGTAAAAAGGACACATCTTTTATTTCTAATAATGCAAGCTATTAATATAAATGTATTTACTCAGTATGTAAGACAGATTAGACATTTTCCTTAGATTATTTTTACAGTTAAAAAAAGAACATTTTGTATCAGACCAAAAATAATTCAAACAGATGATGTAATGCATTCTTTTGCATCACTTCTACATAAGCAATATTCTTTGAGGTTTCTAAGTGGCTTAAAAGGCGAGTTTATAGGTTGAAATATTGTCCTTCCTAGTTTTATGGCCAGAGCAAAACAGTACTCGTCTGGAATGCATATAATATTGCACACGGGGTTAATTAGGTTAGGGATGAATTAATTTGTAACAATTTCCGTTATTTGACAGGCATCAATAATATAGTATATTACTTGCATTCCAGACATCAGCATACTGCCATGACCCAGTCAGATTCAATTTGGGAAAATCTTGGATCATATGAATATTTTATTATTGATTTTTGGTAACATCATATTTTACAATCAGGCTTGGTTATAGAACACCATAATAACTTGAGGAGATATTTTAGAAAGCTATACCATTGATAAATGGAAATCATGCTTTCTGCAGTGAAACGGAGACTTACTGTTCTCTCCTTGAAATGAGATGTTAAGGTATAATTTTGTACATTATTAACATCTATTAAAGATGTTTCTTTTCTAAGCAATTTCCCCATCCTTTGATTGGATGTTTTTGTCACAGGGAAGAGCTGGGATATGATGATGGTTTGTATAACTTGATTATATTGGCTTCTTTTCAAACCCCTTCTATTTCAGACTATTTCAGTTGAGTAATTTGACTTTTACTAAAAATCCCTCCTTGTATCCAGGCTTTCATTGCTTTGCACAAAATGATGAGATAAAATATCTGACTTTGCACATAAGTGATGAAATGCCAGGCTAGCTTGATAGAGAAAGGATATGTTGTTCATTCCTATGGTTAATTGCATTGCATCTCCAAACAAGAGCTACGTGCATCAAAAACCTACTTGTAGAACTTTTAGTTATGGAGATTCCAAGCTGTATGTGCTAACAATGTGTAAACATGCAAAAATGACACAACCAGAGATTGACAGAGTTATAAAGCACAAGTTAATTGCATTTAAACAGTTTTGTAGAATCAGATTTGCACACACAGACACACACACCTCCCCAAAGGAATGTCAGAGTTCCTCAGGCTAAAGGTCTGATAGCTCAATCCACTCTTCTTCAGTTCTCATACTTTTCATATTTCATTCAGAATATTTTACTCTTTCCCATGCTTTTGTTGAAATAATTGACCCTAATATTCAAAAATCCCATTCATCACTTTTTATATCACCTTCCCAGAGTCATTTACTCTTTCCAGGTTCCAAAAAGTAGGTAGCTTTCCAAATGAGCAAAAGGAAAATAGAGAGAGGGAGAGAGAGAGAGAGAGAGAGAGAGAGAGAGAGAAAGAAACCAAGGAACAGACTCAACTATAGAGAACAAACTTATGGTTACCAGTAGGGAGGTATTGGAGAAATAGGTTATGAGGATTAAGGAGTTCATTTGCCAGATGAGCACTGGGTGATGTATGGAAGTATTGAATTTCTGTCTTGTAGACCTGAAACTTATATATTACATGGTGTATACTGGAATTAATAAAAATAAAATAAAATAAACAAACAAAAAACAAAATGTAGACAGTTTTCTAAATTTCTATTCATAAGTGTAATTTCTTTTTTTTCTTTCAATTATTTTTTTCCTATAGATCTTTGGTTAGAGAGACTGAGAGTGGAACTCAGGGCAGGAGAGTGATCAAGAGGGGAGCCCATACTGTGACATGGCATGTGTGCTAGCCACCCAACATGCACACACACACACACACACACACACACACAGATGCATACACATATGTATGTATATATTAGAGTTAATTTGTCTCAATACATATTAACTACCAACTTTGCATCAAGCTGTATTAAAATATCCAATATACAAAGATATATGAGACATAATTCCTCTTCTCAATGAATTTTCAATGTAACAGGGCTGAGAGCCCCACAGAGAGATAATGAGAATATAACATACTGAGATTGAAGCATACCCAGGTGTTAAAATTACCAACAGAGAAACCGCATAGTTAGTATGCCAGTCAGGATCGTGAGAAAACTAAAACTTGAAGAGGCTAAGCACAGTGATGCCACGCATCAGAACTCTGCCCAGAGGAGGGTCCTTGCCCCAAACTTGTTTTGTCAGGAGACAGGCTGATCCTTTGTGAATATGGGGGCCTTGGATTGCACAAAATATGCCATGACATGTTGAAATAACTTCTCTGTCTTTTAACGCTGAACAACCATGTGAATCCCCTACAAAGATAAGCAGGTTGTCAGTAGAGGCTCATGGTGTAACAGATTGCTCTTAATATGCTTCCCATAAGTATCTGTAAAAATGAATCTGAAATACTCTTAGGTTTAGGCACCTGGGTGGCTTAGTCAGTTAAGTGTCCATCTCTTAATTTCAGAGCCTTCTTGGGATTCTGTCTCTCTGACCCTCTCAGTTGTGTGCGCTCTCTCTCTCTCTCAAAATAAATAAACTTAAATAAAATACTCTTAGGTTTATCTCTAAAACAATGATATACATTATATGACATATAAAACATTTATAAATAACATTTTTCTCTTGCTATAAAAATGTATGTACTTAAGCAATGGCTATGTTCCAAATATTCAGAATTCTAAGCACTAGAAATTTCTAATATTGAAAAAATTGCCTAATTCTAAGAGTGGTAACTCATTGTTTCATTTGCATTGTTGTACTACGTGTTTTATTAGTAACACTGTATCGAGAAGAATGACAGGCATACATGTGTGGACCTAGAATTCAAATAGAAAATAATGGGGGGAGCCGGATGCCAGCGCCTGCTCCCTGCTATCCTCCTCCCAGGCCCCCGCAGCCTTTCACTTCATCTGGTGCAGCAGCATTTCTGTGGCCTCCAGCTGTGGTCAGAATGGTGTTCATCTCGTGCTATTCCCCAGTGTCCCTAAGGTGTTTAATTTTCAAGTTATAGTTGACACGGAGGAATAGAAATTCAGCAAATGAAAGAGTAACTTGAGATAAGAAACTAAAGGTGACTACAAGGATATTATCTTTGCTTTAGGGGAAACATATTTTCCGATGTAAGCATTGAACCATCTTGTGTCATCTTCTAATCCTGGGAGACCAATACTAAATAGATGAGGATGTCTATTTATTCTAGGATATAGGATTTTAAATAAAAGAATCCTGTGACTTCTTTTAAGCCATGGAGCTACATGGCAAGGGTTTTTAATTCTCATTTAAACTTAATTATATGCTTATTTAAGATCTTAATTACCAAAAATTAGTTTTAGGTGACAGGCAACGAATATAGAGATACATCACAAAAAGTGTCTGCAAGTCTTTTACAACTTCTGAAAAAAATCATTAATGGAATGTGCAAACATCTTACTGTTGACTAAAAAAATATTTTATTCATGTGATGATGAGGTAACAATCTATCTATATGAATAGAGGCTATAAATTTCTCTATAAAGTAAAATTAAAAAGGAATTTCTAAAATAGAATCAACATCATATGTGCTAATCAATCCTGTACCCATAGTAATCGATAGAAGAAAGAAAGATGGATAATATAAATTCGGGGAGAGGTGTTTGTGGGTTTTTGTGGGGGTTTTTTGTTTTGTTTTGTTTTTGCTTTTGTTTCCCCATGAGGAAGAGCATACCACTGGTTTGTTAGGTTAGACTGTTCCCACAGTTCAGTATAGTAACATGCATGTAGAGTAAAATGTTATCAAAACCATATGCATCCCAGGTTAAACTGACTTAGGAAACATTTGCTAGTTACTTAAAGTTCAATGCTGTGAGCATAATGGAAGCAACAGGTGAGCTGAAGGAAGACTTGGTGTCAAGTTCTTCTCTAACACCTTCTTCTGGCGAGGCTCTGGGACAAGCTCCCTCAATGTAAAATAACACCTCACTCGATAGGGCCCGTCAGGACTAGAACACAGGTCTATTGCCTCTCAATATGAGGCTGTTCCTCCTCCTACATGAAAGGATAGAGTTGAATATGGAAGCTGCACTTACACTTCAAACTAAAATAATAGTACGTTAAAATTGTTAAATATAAGTGAAAATAGTTTTGCTCTAAGAAATGTTCTGAGACCACTTTATTAATTCAGTGATTCCTTTCAATATCTGCTACTCCTTTAGAAGTGCCAGAATATTCTACTCATTTGTTAATTGCTTGTGAGTCTGTGGAATGTTTAATTTATTATCAAGTGTGATTAAACAGAAAGGTTAGAAATAAACAAAGGGAGTACAATAGAGCCTTGAAAACCAGTTCGGACAAAGGAGCAGGCTTTGAAATATAAAGAAATTGCTGTATATGACATCGAATCTTTAAATATTGAACTAATAAATGTTTTTACATCAAGAGACTTCATGTTGTGCTACTTTAAAAAATCAAAAGAATGGTAAAGATGAGTTAAAATAGCATTGTATAAATAGCAGTAAGATTCTTGAAAGAATATCTTTTACAAAGCTGAGCTGCTGTTTCTATTTAGATGTATAAACATATTGGCTTCTTAAATCTATAATACCTTATACAGTGTGAGACTGAAGTAGTCTATCTCTCAAGTTTCAATTGCTATAGAGTTAAGTCTAGAATTTTGGTAGAATTATATAAATTTTGGCATAAATTATTTAAATGAATCTCCTTTGGAAAAGTCCATTGGGAATTAAATAAACAATAACTATACAAAAAAATAACAGTACATACTTATCGTATTCAGGAGAGTTTCCTATTTGGCACCAAGGAATTATTCAAATATCCATTGGGTCTTTAGAAATAAGTCTGTGATCGTCTAAAAGAGCTGCCAATTATTGCCATATGTGAATGTGGTTTTTGTAATCTGGACACCTATCCCCTAGGATTTGGACTAATAGCTCTAGCCTTTAACTTCTCATTAACTGTCAGAAAAGCTATCAGGCAGGGGAGACATTGGTCAGTGCCAACATGATACAGATTTGGACGAGTGGCTGAAAGTTAAAAAGATCAGTATCACCTTAGCAACAGTCTGTACTTATGGAGAAATAAGACTGAGGAAAACCAAAGAATTTCAAAGTCAGATTAATTTTGGAGCTTGGTAAAAGAAAGATCCCTCAAGAAGTGAGGACAAGATGTGAAGGGAAGTCAGTCAAGTTTGTAAGTGTTTACTAGTGCATATGGCAGCCAAAAAAATAAAAATAAAAATAAAACTGCCAGTATTGGGGGTGGGAAGAATAAATCTGAATAAAGAAGCAAAGAGGATTTAAGCTACAAATTGGTGGTAATCATTTCAATTGCCTCTGGAGGGACCCATTCTGTGCTGGTCCTTCCCCCTGTAAATACAAAGATTTCAAAGGAGCATAGAGTTATCAGTAGTGTGTAATGAGACAGAATGGCATATCCACAAGGAACCAAGGGCAAAACATTGCTCTGGTTTATCGATATTAAACATTGCTCTAGTTTATCCATATTATCGATATAAGTTGTGTATATACGAATTATCTATTGAAATCTCCAGAGTTACAAAAAGGTAGTTGGAAATACTATATAGAGCAAAGGACTGGATGAGTAGCTATCAGTATGTACTTGGACAAGAGGATGCCTTTTTGTGAAATATTTTTGTGAACGCTCTTAAAATACAATTTTAATGGAGAAGGATATTGCAATAATATTTTAAGGAGAACAAATGCCTAATACATCTCAAAAATAGAAAATTAGGAAAAGGCAAATATGGTTAATATTAGGAAAAGGCAAATAGACTGATAAATCTATTGATTTATGTCATAGAATTTAGAAATGTTTGCTTGGGTATATCATGAATGTTTAAATACTTATACAATATATATTAATATTTACTAATTTATAATATGTATTTGAAACTTACTATACACTTGTTTAATTCTTATAAAATCCTGCTAAGATTTCTTTACTGTCCCCATTTAATAGATTTAATTAGAGAGACTGATATGAAGAGACTTTTTAACTTGTTCAGCTACATAAGTACTAAGTGATGGAGTCAAGTTTTGAACCTGAGCTGTCTGAAACTGTGTTCCTCACAATTACAATGTGCACATCAAAATAATATCTCCAGGGGCGCCTAGGTGGCTCAGTTGGTTAAGTGTCCAACTTTGGCTCAGGTCATGATATCATGCTCATGAGTTTGAGCCCTGTGTTGGGCTCTTGCTGACAACTTAGAGCCTGGAGCCTGCTTCAGATTCTGTCTCCCTCTCTCTGACCCTCCCCCACTTGCATTCTGTCTTTGTCTTTCAAAAATAAATGAACATTAAAAATTTTTTTAAATATCTCCTATTGATTTTCCTGAATTGATGTTGCATTTTAAATTGTTGGTTCAATAGTCAGGATATATTCTTGTTGAGATGCTCATAATTTTTCTTCTATTTTGCTGGGGGATAAATCATGTTTACTGGTAAACTCAGGCAAATGTTGGAGTCCACAGAACACAAGATTTCTGTTTTGGAGTATCTGATTCATGCACAAGTCAAAATCAGTATACTATTCTGAGAAGAAATCACCCAACTCAGTAAAGGCAGTTTTTCTAAAGTGTCTTTACCATGGAGCTTTTCTCTACTAGTATTTTATTGTAATCATTTTACCTTAAACAAATCTATAAATTTCTTGATCATGTTGTCTTTTCTGGAAACCCATATTGTTTTTGGAAACCCATATTTTTGATAACCAATTTCATCTGTTGACAGAGAAAAGTAAAGTTGACATTTTCCTTAACATGAGAGTATTAGAATCAATTTCTTTTTTTATTGTTTTTATTCCAATTTCACTTATTTTAAATTTTTATTTGAGAGAGAGAGAGAGAGAGAGAGAATCTAAGCAGACTTCATCTGCACTGCAGAGCCTAGTGTGGGGGCTCGATCCCACAACCTAGGATCATGACACAAGCTAAAATCAAGAGTCAGATGCTCAACTGACTGAGCCACCCAGGGGCCCCAGAATCAGTTTCTTTACAGTACAAATATAATAAATGCTACACAGTTTAGTACAGCAAATGCTTACTTGGCCAACTCAGTATAACATATGCAAACTTAAATTGCATATATTCATTCATTCCCTAACTCAGAAAATAAGAATACTACCCAACAACTTGAACAAAAAGCTCAGATACGAGTTCTTAATGTTTCTTCCACCTTATATTCTTCTCAATTTTATCTCCAAGATCTATCAATATTATCTAGATAATATATCTCAAATGAATATACTTTTTTCTATGACCATAATGATTTCTCTATCTATGTCATAACATCTCTAATTTGGACTATTTTAGTAGTCCCCTGTGTACTCCATTCTTGACTCAGTTCAATGCATTTGCCCATAGGAACAAGAGTGATCTCTTTGAAATGTAAATCTGATTACGGTGTACCTCATGCATGAAACCTTTCAATGACTTCCCACAACACTTACTATATAAAAACAAGCCCTTAATATAACCTTCACAGCACTGCATGGCCTAATTTGTCTGCATGCCTCCCCAGACTAATTTGAGGCTCTCTGTTTCAGCTTTCCTTTTTTTCTTTCACTTTCAAAACTCAAAACTCTTGCCTCAAGGATTTCACCCCAAAATGATCTGTAGTCCATTTTTTGCTTCTGTTTTTTTGTATATCATATGAATCTTATAATGTTTTGCATGTATCATGGAAAATGATAGTCCTTACTTTTCAGGTCAGATGGTATCCATACCATCATTATCATCATAATTGTTATTATTATTCAATTTTAAATCCTCTTACTCCTTTTTGTTCTAAACTAACTTAATATGTCCATTTAGGAAAAAAAAGTTTCTTTAGGAAATATACCTCATGTTTTCTTTTATCATAGGCCTATTTGTTTAAACATAATTCAAAAAAATTTTTTAAAGAAATGTTTAGAAGGAACTGAGAGGAGGGTGCCTGGGTGGTTCAGTTAGTTGGTCAAGAATCTGACTTGATTTGGGCTCAGGTCATGACCTCACAGTCATGAGACCATGCCCCATATTGGGCTCTGTGCTGGGGGTGAAGCCCTATTGGGATTCTTTCCCTCTTTCTCTGCCCTTGTCCCCCACTTGCTTTCTCTGTCTCAAAAAAAAATTAAAAAGAAACTGGGAGTTTCCTTTATTTCTAGCTTTAAAATATAACTTATGATTACTATTAATTATACATAATTACATACTAGGTATATAGTACATATATTACAACATATATTTCTACATTTAACACCTACATAATTTTTTAAATGTTGTCTTTCTTCCATTTATTTTCATCATGAAACTCTCTAATTGATTCATAGCATGAGACTGATTCTTTAAGGGAAAATTTATTACACTATGAGGTTTATGATTGGTTGAACCTAGTACTTATGCATGGGAACTGCTATAATGGGACATTATGATGGAGATGAATACAGCTTTTATTCTTCTCTCAAAATGTATTGGTTGTTTTTTGTGAGCCAAGCATTCTCATAGGTGCCAAGGAATAAAGTGGGGGTGGGAGATCCATGAAGTGCTCACTGTCTTATCACACCACAATAACAGAATAGGAATTGACTTTTAAAGAGTAGAGTGTCATTGATACATATTTTATGAAAGCATGATTAGGTCTTAAGTATTTAGTTTATATGTAGTTCTAGTAACTATATTACTGTTACAAGGCATAATCAGTTATCAGTTATCAACTGACTTGAGCACAGTTTGGCAAGAAGGATTTCAGATACTGGAAATTTCTCTGGCCAGTAAGAATGCAGATTGTGAAATGTGAAGGCAGGTCAGAATGGGTGCTGGATATGCCTTTGAGTGATTTCAGATAATACCGAACATGAACTTAATTTCTTTTAGTAACAAAAATTTATTCTTTGTTTTAGGCATAGCTCCCTACTCTATATCAAATAAATTGAAAGTACTATGAAACTAAGATTTCCTTAGAAGGAAAATGGTATGGATCCAGCTGTGATAAATTATGTGTGGGCATTTTAAATGCACTATTTTCTAGTCCTAATTAATGAAAATTTTACTAGTTTCTAAATCTGTTGAGACTAAGTTGGACTTAATGTGTAATGAGAGTTACAAGTACAGATCGGGGGCAGTGCAGAAGAGTTTGCTAGGCGACATTTCTGAAGTACATCAAATCTACCCCAACGTCTTGAGAAAAGTGCTATTTTTTCCACTCTTGTTGGTAACCTGAGCATTTGTTCTTCAGTATACACTTTGTAGAATTCCAAAGACAATGTATATTTTAGTGAAAATTACGTATCAACTGTATAATAGACAGGTTGAATATTTTACCTTCCTAGGCGGCTTGAGTGTTCTTAATGTCCAGGCGACTAAAGCAATAAGGTGGAATTGCATTAACCCTTTTAGTTTTTGATTGGAAACTACTTAAGGGTATGCCTTTCCCCCCCTACACAATAAAGTTCCTTGTTTCAGCTGATAAGATAGAGAAGGTAGAAATTTTTTTTCTATGGTGAGCAGACTCCTCTGCCATTCTAATGGACCTACAACAGTGAAACATTCCCTCTTCCCAGTGACCAGAAATGTCTTCCTTCAGACCCATTCACCTGGCTACACATAGGCTTAAGATATTGTTGAAGAAAACTACTATCGACAGTTACTGCAGTAAAATGAAGTAAGCAATTTCCTTCTGTGTCCAATAAGATCTATTATCTATATAGTCACACTGTATAACTTTTTTTGTTAATTTTAGAATACTGGATTTACTGCCAATCCTACATCCAATTCCACTTTAAAATTTTACAGAATGAGAAGGCAGTGAATACAAAATACATAAATACCTGTGTCTAGGAAATCCTCACTTAGATTTCATTTCTGCTTACAACACCTAATAGAGGGATAAGTAGTCAGTGCACTAATATCATTAAGCCTCAGTCATCTCTCAGAAAAATAGATAATACCTGTCTCACACGATGACTGTAAGTACAGAAGTGAAACACAAGTGCATCGCTAGACCTGGAGGAGATTTTCAGTAAATGGTATTTATTATATTACCCGGAGCTGAGAACTATCTCTTCAAGTAGATCGATCTGGGGACGGTGCTGCTAACATAATGCAATCTGCCTGGATTTTCTTTCTTTTGTCTTTTTTCTTTTTTTCCCAATCTTTATTTAAATTCCAGTTAATTAACATACAGTGTAAAATTAGTTTCACATGTAGAATTTAGTGATTCATCATTTACATACAATACTGCCTGAGTTTTCATAAGCTGCTGGGTTTAGATGTTACTTAATGTCCCATCTGCTGTCCAGTCCCACACCTCTCTAGTCTTCTGTGCAAAAACCAAACCCCTAAATTTGCAGAATATAAGAAGACAATTATCCTCAATGAAATTCTCAAGTCAATCAATGCAATTTTAAATAGTAAATCCAAAGGGTAGGTGGAATATATTGATCCCTGGCTTGAAGAAACACTTGCAAAATCATCTCAGTGGTTTTAATCACACACACACACACACACACACACACACACACACACACTCACACACACTCCTGCACACAGACCACTTTCTCCTTCCTTCCCTCCCTCTCCCCTTCTATTTCTCTGTCTTCCCATTACCCCATCACTTCAAGGGTGGCAACTCTAAGCACAGGTGACCAAATCTGAAACTATGTAAAATGACCAAATAGAGTGATCAAAAATTGCAGATACCCTCTTTATCGTTATGTTCCAAACGTCTAATGTGTTCAAGTTATTTGTACTAGAAAAGTGATATATGTTTGCCAGCTATAAGTAATATGGTTTAATATTTCCTCTGTAATAGTTTCTAACTTTCTTCCATTCTTTCTGCCCTTTAGTTCTCTCTTCGTCTTGAATGAATGTAAGTTAGTTTAATCTTCCTATCCTTTTAATCCTATGCATCTATCTCCCAAATTTCATGTAAAGTTCTAGAATAACATAGTCATAACAATGCTGAAAAAAAGATTATGCCTCTATGTAGAAATTAGCCACTTTACTTTTTTTATTTTTTTTTATTTTTGAGAGAGAGACAGACAGAGCATGAGCAGGGGAGGGGCAGAGAGAGACAAACACAGAATCTGAAAAAGGCTCCAGGCTCTGAGCTGTCAGCGCAGAACCCAACAGGGGGCTCAAACTCACAGACTGGGAGATTATGATCTGAACCGAAGTCGCATGATTAACCAATTGAGCCACCCAGGCGCCCCCAAAATTAACCACTTTAAGGAATTTAAGCTTGATTCTTTTCATTTTCATAATGCCATTAAATACTATTATGCATTACGGTTCTGCCTGCCCATGAGATTCTTCTCTATATTTTGATAAATCCACTTCTACTTTAATTAGGGGGTAGGGAGGGATATTTTGTACTTTTGACATACATATTAGAATAGACATACATATATGAAACCTTATAGTGACTTTTTTTCTTTGAAAACCTCATGTTCTAATGTAAAAAGAAAAATTTTTTTCTTAAATAGGATGGAATTAATTTTATGTAAAATTCAAATATATAGACATGCTGTCCTATACAATTATGAACATTCTTGCCTTTCCTAAACAGTTTCAAAATAGATGATTGGTTGAAATTTTTTGAAACACTTACTTGGCTAATGGTTGTGTTGTTCCCATGGGCATCTGTTTATGGTCATCTGTTTACTTTATGTGTTTTCTTTGAGAAGTCCATTCTTATCCACCTAAGGAATGAAATTTCAGAAAATGCTAAGTAGAAATCTATTTTTGTCTTGGAGCAAATATTTACTTTAAACATAAAAAATAAATGAAAAAAATAAACCCTTGAATTATACAAATTTATTTTTTCCTCTATGTTAAATTACAAATGTTAGACATTTGTAAATATGTGATTGAAAGCAAATACTGAATCCTTTTAAATTGGACACTTCTATTTGGTAATATTTTGTGATCATGAAGTGAATACTTAACATATAAATAACACATTATTGGCTTATTTTAAATCCCTCACTTGTTTTTAAAGTTCATTTATTTATTTTGAGAGAGAGAGAGAGTAAGCAGGGAAGGGGCAGAGAAAGAGGAAGAGAGAGAATTCCAAGCAGGCTCCACTCTGTCAGTGCAGAGCCAATGCAGGGTTCCATCTCATGAACCGTAAGATCATGATCTTAGCCAAAATCAAGAGTCAGAGTCTTAACCAACTGAGCCATCCAGGTTTCCCATAAATACATTACTTTTGACCACAATATTGTCAATTATTTTAATAAATTTCACAAAATAAAAATAGGATGGAAATCCAATAGATTATGTGTTGAAGATAAATTTGAAATTTGCAGGGATGTTTCCTCAAAAAAGTGGGCATTATTTTTAAAAAAAACTAATCTAAAAAAAAAGGAAGTCTAAAAGACCTCTGATACAATATAATGATGGCACCGTTTCTCAAAATTCTATATGCTGATCTCTTTTGGAGAGTAGATAATTAATAATATAACTAAGAGGGCAAATATTTTTGCACTGTGTCTTGTAGCATTCACAGAATTTTGTTTTGTTTTGTTTTGTTTTTCCTCTGAGTTTTCTACTTTTTATAGGTTTTGCTTCAAATTCACAATTTAAAAATATTGTGCTCTTTTCTGTATAAATGTTTCCAAGTGAGGTATAGTTACTTGAGAACAAAAATGTGAAATTCACTGGGGCGCCTGGGTGGCTCAGTCAGTTAAGCATCAGACTTCAGCTCAGGACATGATCTCATGGTCCATGAGTTTGAGCCCCATGTTGAACTCTGTGCAGATAGTGCAGAGACTGGAGCCTGCTTCTGTTTCTGCGTCTCCCTCTCTCTCTGCCCCTCTCCAGCATGCACTCTGTCTCTCTCAACAATTAATAAATATTTGAAAAAATTTTAAGTGTCAAATTCACATTAGTGAATATACTAGCATTCACAGTCAATTATAATTCCACGCCATGTTGCATTTTTTAAAGAAGAGAGGAGATAACAAAGGAAACACTTAGTGCAGTATAATAGAAACAAGAACTAATAAAAACCATGGTGAGAGTGTGTGAGTGTATGTGTGTGTGTGTGTGTGCACATATTAGTGAGTAAGTGTGATTTTGATGTATAAATCCAAGCCACACATGTAGTATGCATAGTTATTTTCTTACTTTCCTGACATGAGCCGAAAGCTCATGACTTATGTCTCAAACTCCTACTCTGGGTGACTTTAAATCTAATATGGAAATTCTATTTTCTTGAAAGCATTTCTTTATTTTTCATTTATTTATTTATTTATTTATTTATAAAATGTGTTTATAATGTAAATATTGGAGTGATGACCTCCCCATGCTCTAGCTATGGTTCCAATGCAGCCTGGAAGATCCCAATCTGGTGCAAGGCCTACTCAAACATAGAGGTGACTTACCTTCTCCAAAAATCCTTCCTAGGAATAATTTTCTTAGACATCTCACTGCTCTCCAGGTCTAAAGGAAACATGCTGTCTCTCAGTATGCCCTGAGTATAGATTTGAGCCCTACGCATTTTACATTCCCTGTAATAAAACCCCATAAACATGATTTGGTCTTCCATATCCCTCCCTTCCCCCTCTTTCAGTATTTACCTATTCATCACATACATCTTCCTGTGGGTTTGTAAACTTAGTTAATGGGCCTTGTTCTCTGGGCATTGAAAGTTAAGGATATCAAAAACTCAACTAGTGCTACTCTTAGGATACACAGCTTTTCCTTGAAGGTGGAAGACACTTGAAAAGCTGGCAGCACACAGCATCCTTAGGATGGGGGGCTGTTTTAGTATTCTCTTTTTGGTGGATGTACATTGGACATATTTCAGTTTTACTGGCACCTGTCTTGCTAAATCTGATAGAACAACAAACACAGTAAAGTCTTGTTACTCAGCTATCTTTGAGCCACACTAGATTGTGATTGATTCTGTTGTGTTTAATGGTGTGGTGGCATTTTGCCTTAGGTCTTTTTTATTGAACAGTGGAAGGAACAGAAGAAGGAAACACTTGATCACTTTGTAAATGCTGCACATTGCAGGCAGGGCTTAATGACTGAACATCGCCACTTCCAGTGTATTGAAATGCCTGGGCCTGGCCTCAAAGCATTGTACCTCTATTCAAATGGCAAAGAATAGAGTTCCTGTAAGATTGTGGAGTGCAGCTCATTTTGGGAATAAACAGTTGCTTTGACCTTGCACCGGCAAATAGACCCTGTCAGGCCTGGAATTGCAAGGCCAGGAAATCATCTGTTTAGTCAGTGCTGGTTCTGGTCATTAGTTTGTGTTTATGGCTGGGAATTGATAATATAGCCCTGTGTATATGGAGCTAAAGTCTGAATACTAAAAGGGACCTATTTACCAACAGCTTTATTTTTTAATTTAAAGTTAATTCAAATTGAAATGAGCCTTTTAACCCTTAATTAGGACCATGTTTTCTCTTAAAAGTCAACCACATTAGTCAGCTGGAGACAAAATTCACTTTGCAATTGAAAGGCTGTCTACTTTCTTTCAACAGTAGCCACCATGGTTTACTAAGTGCATTTGTTTTCCTTTCACTATGGTAACTTGACCCATTCTCTGTATCAGCCTGGCTCAAACCCATCAATTAGGACTTAGAGGAAAGTATGCTATGCAATTTGGGAATAAGGCCAAGATTCTATCTTGAAGTTTTTTATAATTATTATTCATTGTATACACAGTGCTCATAATACTCTCTACTTCATACTTTTTCTTTGTTAGTTTCCAAAGCTGATAATTTGTTACTCTATCCCCCTTGTGACCTGCAGTACTTAGTTCCTGTTTTATTGTTACTTCTTCATAAATAAGGAATCAGCAGATTCCCAAAATATTTTTAATTCATTCACTACAAATTGGTATTATTTTGGCTTCCTTCTATTATTTTATTAATGTTTTTAGTGTTTCTCAATGGCAAATTAACCTTTGGCAAGGGCTTTATCATTTTTATTCCAATGTGGACTCTCTTGGGGTTTTTCAAAAAGTTTGAGTTTGCTCAATAAATGAGCAAGCATATTCTTACTAACTCAGCACTTAAAATAGGGAAACTAAAATCTAGATTAGCAAGGAAAAGACAAGTAAAACTTCACTGCAGATTAACAGTAGAGAAATGTATTCTCTTAAGTTATGTTTTCAATAGTGTGCTCATTTCTCTTGTCATTAAAAAAGAAAAAACACATCATCTTACAAAATTAAGAATAATTAATATCAATATTTTTATGCATTTCCATAAGATTCTCAAACTTTTAGGCATCCTACTCTATCTGAAATGTACATAAAATCAAATATAGACTTACTGTGCTGTTGGTTAAACTGAAACTATAAAATGGAATTATTTGGGGTTCAATTTATTTTTCAGTGCATTCAATCATGAAATCAGTATATCCTTTGAATACATTCTGCTCTGACACAGAAAAAATACTGAAAGGAGCAAAATCTGTCATTTCTTTTTCAAATATATTTATTTTAAGTCAGAAGAGAACCTTCTTTCTTTGTCTTGTTACCCTATGTAATTTTATAATTTCATTGGCTAATTTCAATCCTTAAAGCAGTGATAAAAGTGCTTTGATATACAATATTTTTTTTCTTTCTCCTTAGAAAGTTGTAGGAATCCTATTAACCTTTTAAAGTGTCAACCTGAAGAGTTTTTAGAGAAGAGCTAGCCAATGTCCATCATCTGATAAACGAAAAATAGAGGAGTAGAGAGGATAACTGATTGCAAGGTACTCATTCACTTCAAAAATGCATCCTACCACCTGCTAGGTGCTGGACATTGAGCTAGACACTGGGCATACAAAATGAATAGGAAGTAACTCCTGTCTCTGGATTGTTCAAGGTCTAACCTGAGAACACAGAGTAACTACTAAAAATGGAACTTCAGATTTATTTCTAGAAGAAGAAGTCACTATTCCAAAGACCTCATTAAAATTTGAAAACACCTGTACATGGACTTTGAGATAACACCAATTTAGGAGAAAAGACTACATCAAAACCTGCATTTCCTCCTCCCTACTCCAGCGTTCTTCCTATACGATGCTGAAAACAACTTAAAATGAAGAGAAATCGAAGAATTTCTCAGCGAAGACAACACTAAAATGTATTGAAAATTGTCTTAGCAATTACATTTTCAAGGGAGGAGATCCATTTCTCAAATAACCATGTCATTTAGAATTCAACTTTTTAAACCTAGGATTTATAACTTTTATCACTGTAGGACCAGACACAATAAAGTGTTTTGGCCATTTTGGAGACTAATACATATTGTTTGAGGAATATCGAGAAACAAAACCCCAATATTGTCTGAACAAGTCTCATTACTTAGTAAATCCGTACTGATATCCGGTAAGGTTTGAGGAAGTCAACCTCTGGCTTTTAATGATTATTAATTTATATTCATGGATCATCCTATTTTGATTTATCAACACAAAATCAAAGATGAGAGATCTTGGCAAACTTAACTACTTAAAAAATCTTCATTACAGGAAGGGAATAAAACATTTATGGGAACACACAAACAAGAGGGGGGCAATTTGCCTCAACTTAAATAATATTAAACTTTAGGTACTCCTTGGTTGGCCTACCCTGAGACTGAAATCTGTGACTAATTTTACCAGTGTTCCTATCAGTCAGACACTGGTAAAATTATAACCTAGGTTAACTGAAGAAATCTTTAAATCAGGATTCTGTTATTTTGGCAGCAGGATTTGTTTATTTTTGTTTTTAATTTTTTAATGTTTATTTATTTTTGAGAGAGAAAAACAGAGTGCAAGCAGGAGAGGGGCAGAGAGAGAGGAAGACACAGAATCCGAAGCAGACTCCAGGCTCTGAGCTGTCAGCACAGAGTCTGATGCTGGACTTAAACTCACAGGCTATGAGATCATGACCTGAGCTGAAGTCAGATGCTCAACAAGACTGATCCACCCAGGCACCCAGGCAGCAGGTTTTGAATATGTGTGTATCTATCTTACTTCAATATTGATTTAGTAACTGGCCTGCATCAGGGAAGGCCTTAATTATTTAGAATGTTATTATTATTATAATTATTTTAAAACTTAAGAGCACCTGGGTGGCCCAGTCAGTTAAGCATCTGACTTTGGCTTAGGTCATGATCTCAATCACGGCATGTGAGT
The DNA here is from genome assembly GCF_006229205.1 of Suricata suricatta. Lineage (NCBI taxonomy): Eukaryota > Metazoa > Chordata > Mammalia > Carnivora > Herpestidae > Suricata > Suricata suricatta. The sequence goes on from NC_043704.1 coordinate 41,714,983, forward strand.
TCCAACCCAGTGTCAAGTTCTGACACCTCAGAGCCTGAGCCTGTTTTGCATTCTGTGTCTCCCTCTTTCTGTCCCCCAACCCTCACTCTGCTCATGCTCTGCCTCTCTCTCTCTCTCTAAAAAATGAATAAACATTTAAAAAAATGTAAAACTGGATAAATCTGAATCAGTACCCTTTTCTGCATGTTTTTTTTCCCTTGGTATTCTACAATAAGTTGACTAAGATTTCCCTTGAGTAGTGAAAGAAAACTACTTTCTACTCCTTTACCTGACTTTTTTATATGCTGGACTTTTTCAGTCTCTGAAATAATACTAAAGTGAAAGAAATATGCAGATTGTTTCATCACTGGTTTTACATTCAAGGATAAAAGAAGTTCTTTGAAATTAGAGTCATTGCTTTTACTACTCAAAGCAAGATAATAAAATACAAGTATTTATGCCGCTTAGAGGTAAAGTTTCACATTCATCTAGGAGAATTTTTTTGAAAGATGAACAAGTTACAATAAACAGATAGGTATTTAAACGCAAATTGACTTCAAGGAAAGGAGATTATTTATCAGTGGGAAAATTTTCAAAAGTAAGTTCTTTATATAAAGAATTTCTCCTTATGCATTTAAAGAGAATGTTCCCTAACAGTGTCATTTTACTGGATATAAATTATTTTAGTGGATATAAATTATTCAGTCATATTCTCAAACTTGTTGAACAATTTTGTTAAAAGATTTAAAGATCCTGCTTGTAGCAAGAAAGGAAAAATGTATTTGTATGATTCCCAAAGGGAGTGGGTGATGCCATTTCTGAGGTTGGCAGACTCGGCCCTTCCCGCCAAAACATACTCGCCCATCTTCCCGTGACAATGTTAGACATAAAATAGAAAATCCTCGAAAAAGTGAGAAAACATTACCCTTTCTGAAATAGTTTCTCACTAGGAGTAGATGACAAATGACTTGGCATTAGTTTAATTAAATAAGTTTTAGATGACAATTCTTCAGTGTCATAATAGCAGCTTAGAATTTTGGAAAAATAATGCATGGTTCTAGAGAATTTGCTTTCAATAAGAGATTTTTATAAAATTAAAAGCAAAAAACTCTCTTTTGTGTTTTCAAATATGTATTTATTTTGAAAGAAAGAGAGAGAGAGAGAGAGAGAGAGAGAGAGCAAGATGGGGCAGAGAGAAATGGAAAGAGAGGGAGAATCCCAAGCAGGCTCCACATCAGCATGGAGCCCAATATAAGGGCTCCATCTCACAACCGTGAGATCATGACCTGAACTGAAATCAAGAGTCAGATGCTTAACCCACTGAGCCACTCTGGTGCCCATTCTTTTTCAGATTTAGACCACTGAATTATTTGTTATCTTAGGGATGTTACTTTTCTGTTTGTGTTTCAGTTGTCCATTTTGTAAAGTCAGTAGATTAATATCTGCTCCAATCATTATTACACAACTACTGTGAGATTCCATTGAAAAGGTACATATGAAAGAGTAAAAATGTCTACAAAATTTATGGTGTTGTATAGAACCTATCACTGAATTCTGTATAAAGTTGAACTTTGATGAAAATCAACACATCAGATAGGTAAAGTCTATCAGCCAGCTACCAGGTGCCTAAAGATGCAGAATACAGGCTGTCTCTATCTATGTGTCATTTAAATTTCTGGAGTTCTGGGCCCTCAGATGTACAACACATAGACTGGCCAATGTGATTTATTAGGATCTTTTTATCTTCATTAGTCTATAATTCTATTTAGTACCTCTCAACTGCATTCTCTGCTTGTCTTACATCCTTTAGAAATATTTTTTGCTGTAGAGATTAAAAAAAAAAACAACTTGCCCATAGTGAGTTACATGAATAGGGTGTTATTTTTCTGACATTCTAGGAAATATTGAGAGAGGTGCTAGCTGAATCAGCAAGTGCAGATTACACATCTAATTTTCTTGGCCTTTAACTTATTGTCACATGAAAACCATTATGATAAGAATCAATGCGGAAATAATATAGGTGGAATGGCTTCTGCTACATTTGGATCATCTTCTTAGAAGAAAAAAAAGGTATTCCAAAGGCTATCATCAGATTTCTGTTTGTATCTCTATGCCCATCTTTTGGCCATCACTTTGGCCGTCCATACTATTTGCAGTTATGTCTGTGTAAGGGAGTACTTGGCAGAGTGCAAATTTCTATTAGCAAGCAGAAAGCAGATTTAGGTGTTTAGTATGCCACCGACAGTCCCCATCACATTCCTCTCCTTAACAGTTTGTCTTTTCCTGTTGATCTATTTGTGTATTTCATTATGCTACTTACAGACCAATTTTTTGCTATCTTTTCATGATCTTTCTCAAATGAGATTTCTTCTCTGCAATTCATCCAATAGCTCAATCAGAATAGAATGCTTGCTCCATGTGGTCTTTGTTAAATATCTGCTGCCCACTTTCAATCGCAAGGTCCCTTTTAAGATGGACAGAATTAGGGACATTTGTATCTTCAAGGCTAACAAAAAGAGTAAATGATTAACAAATATTTATTAAAAGGAATGTATATGTGTCTACCTATCTTTTACTATTATTATATCTAAGGTTATTTAATCATATTTAGATAAAGTCTAGTTACTAGTTTGAGTCATATTCTTAACTTCTCATTTTACTAACTGTAGCTACTTTCAAGTTATTATTAGAAGTCCTGTGCTGTAGCTAAGAAGTGAGTATATGACTGTCTTGTCTTTTCTTTAAATATCACAGAGTATAGCCATTTATAATATTAACAAAAAGTGACTGAGTGTTTAGTGAATGCCTTTGTGCTAAATGTTGTGAAAACCATAAAAACCTCAAATAAAACATACAGATAAACTTACAAGCAACCAAAAAAAAAAAAAAACCAAAAAAACAAAATACACTGGAACACTGCAAGTCAATCTTTTAAAGACTTGAGCATTGCCATCTTGCAAATTTAAAGTCACTCAGTGAACTAAATTGAAACCAGAAGTTAAGTGCATAGTTTGTTTATACTTTATATCATTTCTCTTAGAGGGAATATGACATGAGATATGAGTGGAAGTTTCTAACCAGTGCTCAGGAACAATGATCCAAAGTTTATAATCCTAATCCATGTTTGGTCAGGGCAATATAGTTTATCTGAGTAGTGCTCAATGGGGCACCAAAAGTTGTTCCATTTAATGTAGGATAGTCCTAGTGCGGCTAGTAGAAACTGGAAAACAGCAAGACTAGATTAATGATTGCTGTCATTTTAACTTATTCTAATTGTTTGTCATTTTAACTTATTCTAATTGTTTGTCTTGATGTATTTTCTCAGGAAACATTCAGTAGGAAGATACATTATTATGGATATGAAGTGTTAACCTTTCAAAATGCATTTAATGGTTATAAATGTTAAGATTTGTTCACACATGCTTGACTTGCATGCAGATCATCTATTATTCCCAATATAAAGATGATACAGGAAAATTCTGGGATTCAGATCACCTGAATGCAAAACCATCACATCTCAACATAGCATTGAAATTGAGTTTTAGAGATTTATGAAATCATTGACTTCCAGAGATAATGTGGAAGAAACTTAGAAAATTTGGACCCTGACTTTAATCCTCAAACCAACGTCAAGAGACTTCTTATTAGGATTTTCACTATGATTTCAGTTCTCTGTGTAATTCTGAATATAGATCACACAAACCATTACAGCATTTTGAATTTTACATCAGATTAAACAAAAAGAATACAGATTTAACAAATACAATGCAATATTTCTGTAAAAGCAATAAATATATAAGACTAGCTATATATATTATATAAGACAATATATAAAAATATATAAGACCATTTATGTTATGTATAATAAATAATAATTATATTACATAGGCTAATATATAATAAACGTATAAGACCATTTAGAAGACTATGGGCAGCTGAAATAAATATTTCATGACCAGTTTCATTGGGCTTAACAAAATATGTCATTCAGAGATGGCCAGAAAGAAAGAGAACAGAGTATTTAGAAAACTTTAATCTACTAATTATTTACAAGTAGATCAGTTTAAATAGAAATTATATGTCACTATGTTTTTGAGAGACAGACAAGGAAATTTTTAAAAATCTTCAGTTTAGGCCACTGCTATAGACGTTACGGCACCAGAATAACATTGTCGAGGCAGAATAAAAAATAGCTCATGAGAACCGGTGCACATAGAATCTTAAGCTAATGAAGCCATGATTTCTTCATTCAGTTGCTTACAGTTTATAGGGATGGGGTTGTACACACAGAAATCAATTAGAAAGCAAGTGAGTATGCAATGTAGTGCTAGCTGCGTGCAGATAGTGTACACATTGCATCGTGTTTTAAAAGGGAATCGCTACATGATGACATGGCTTTGCTGTATTTTTCTCCACAAATAGTTCAATGCCAAGCAAAGCTGTGAAAACATGAGCTGGAAATTTCATCACATTCTAGTGCCAAAATAATCTAAATCTTCAAGGTTTTTATTTTCCCTTTAACATTTGGTGCAAATTCAAAAGTATATGTGGAGAAACTACACTGGGTCACATTATTTGCTTCTGTAAAATCTGGAAGGAAAAAAAATGGATATTTTTATTAAATGTCTAACGAACTCATCCCCTAACATTCTGAAATCTGTTTGACATATTTTCAAAAATACATTTTCAAAATGATCACCGGATGTTAAAAGAGTCATTTTGTTTGTAGCTTGCCGACCGGGTTTCTACAAGGCTGCGGATGGTAATGTGAAATGTGCCAAGTGCCCACCGCACAGTTCTACTCACGAAGATGGTTCAGTGAACTGCAGGTGTGAGAATAAGTACTTCCGAGCAGACAAAGACCCTCCATCCATGGCTTGTACCCGTGAGTAGTTTTGCTGCAACCCATGCCTCCATGTTTCTTTTGTTTTGTTTTTTTTCTTCTTGTTCTTGTGCTTCTTCTTTTTGTTTCTAAAGCATTTGGCCCATTTCCTTCCGTTATCCATGTGCAAACTGAAAGCCTTCTCTGCTTCACTCTCCATGCTCTGCTCACCACGAATGCAACATTTATCACGCAAAATGAATTAGTTTTTAAGGCACTTCCTGCAACAGGACCCCCAGAAAGAAAGAAAATTTTCTGGGTCTTGGTTTAGATCTTGTATTACATTTGACAGAATAGGGGAGGTTACAGTCATGGGATTTGGGTTTTTACATTTCTATTCCCTCTTGTTACATGTAGGCCATAGGTCATAGGGAAAAAGGACTAAGATTTATAAAACTAATAGTAAAGTTTTCATAACTATTCACAAGGGCATTGAATTTAGTAGTAAATGCCCTCGTTGGACTTTGTGAATGTATCTTCAACCTTGAGTCAAAACTCCCCTGCCCGTGGCTTGGGGATGATACTGCTCTTGAATCCATGTGTCTGTAATCTCATGGATCCTCTAAGGATGAATTAAAAGTATATAATAGAGACAAGATGGTTATTTACCTCTTTCGGTTCCATTGTAAATTATCTGTTTCCCTTGTAGTAGAAAACAGAAGTGAGGCTCATTAATCTTTGTTGAACTACTTTGCAGGACCTCCATCTGCACCAAGAAATGTTATCTCTAATATAAACGAGACCTCGGTCATCCTGGACTGGAGTTGGCCCCTGGACACAGGAGGCCGGAAAGATGTTACCTTCAACATCATATGTAAAAAATGTGGGTGGAATGTAAAACAGTGTGAGCCATGCAGCCCGAATGTCCACTTCCTCCCTCGACAGTTTGGACTCACGAACACCACAGTGACAGTGACAGACCTCCTGGCACACACGAACTACACCTTTGAGATCGACGCCATTAATGGTGTGTCAGAGCTGAGCTCGCCACCAAGACAGTTCGCTGCAGTCAGCATCACAACCAACCAGGCCGGTGAGTACGTGCTGGATGCTTTCGGCTCCCACCGTCTCAGAGCCATGATTGAGTGTGGAAAAAAGGGTGGGGAAAGGCAACAGTTTTAAAGAGTTCCAGAATAATCTATTCTGTCACAGTTAGGCCGTTATGCTACATTAAATAACTAAATTTAATTCTTCAGGTAGGAATAAGTAATATTTATTAGATAATTTTAAACTAGTTTAATTCATTGTTTTTCAATTTGGAATCCCTAAATAATTGAGGCTCTGGAGACAATACTTCAGGGGCTCCTTGAAACATTTTTATATTTCAAAGAACTTTACAGACATAAATAAGTCCATTTTATTTGATACTGATATGTCATTTATTTAAAAATTCAAAATAGGGAATTCGTGGAGAAGCATAGTGGAAAGAAGTCTTGGTGGAGAATAATTGGAATCACGGATCTAAAAATCTTTGAAAATATAGATTACTGTTATATTTTCTATATTTCTACTATATTTCACACTGACAATCTTTTTTTCCAATTAAAACAAAACACTGCATTGGTAGGTTGTAAGCAAAGGCATTGTTTTCTTGAAAAAAAAATTTCTTAATCTTTATTTATTTATTTATTTTTTAAATAGTTTATTGTCAAATTGGTTTCCATACAACACCCAGTGCTCTTCCCCACAAGTGCCCTCCACCATCACCACCACGTCTTTTCCCCCTCCCTCTTCCCCTTCAACCCTCAGTTCGTTTTCAGTATTCAATAGTCTCTCAAGTTTTGTGTCCTTCTCTCTCCCCAACTCTCTTTCCCTCTTTTCCTCCCCCTGGTCCTCCATTAGGTTTCTCCTGTTATCCTATTAGACTTATGAGTACAAACATAGGTATCTGTCCTTCTCTGACTGACTTATTTTGCTTAGCATGACACCCTCTAGGTCCATCCACTTTCCTACAAAAGGCCAGATTTCATTCTTTCTCATTGCCATGTAATACTCCATTGTATATATATACCACATCTTCTTGATCCACTCATCAGGTGATGGACATTTAGGCTCTTTCCATGTTTTGGCTATTGTTGACAGTGCTGGTATGAACATTGGGGTACATGTGCCCCTATGCCTCAGCACTTATGTATCCCTTGGGTAAATCCTTAGCAGTGCTATTGCTGGGTCATAAGGGAGTTCTATGGATAATTTTTTGAAGAACCTCCACACTGTTTTTCAGAGCGGCTGCACCAATTTACATTCCCACCAACAGTGTAGGAGGGTGCCCATCTCTCCACACCCTCGCCAGCATCTGTAGTCTCTTGATTTGTTCATGTTAGCCACTCTGACTGGCGTGCGGTGGTATCTCAGTGTGGTTTTGATTTGTGTTTCCCTGATGATGAGTGATGTTGAGCATCATTTCATGTGCCTGTAGGCCATCTGGATGTCCTCTTTGGAAAAGTGTCTGTTCAGGTCTTCTGCCCATTTCTTCACTGGGTTATTTGTTTTTTGGGTGTAGAGTTTGGTGAGTTCCTTGTAGATTTTGGATACTAGCCCTTTATCTGATATGTCATTTTCATCTATCTTTTCCCATTCTGTCAGTTGCCTATTAGTTTTCTTGATTGTTTCCTTTGCAGTGCAGAAGCTTTT
>NC_043704.1:41722577-41809694 GCF_006229205.1 Suricata suricatta
TTGAGGATGTGTCGAGTAGGAAATTGCTGCAATTGAGGTCATGGAGGTTGTTTCCTACTTTCTCCTCAAGAGTTTTTATGGTTTCTTGTCTCACATTCAGGTCCTTCAGCCATTTTGAGTTAATTTTTGTGTATGGTGTAAGAAAGCGGTCTAGTTTCATCCTTCTGCATGTTGCTGTCCAGTTCTCCCAGCACCACCTGCTAAAGAGGCAGTCTTTTTTCCATCGCATACTCTTTCCTACTTTGTCAAAAATTAATTGACCATACATTTGTGGGCCCGGCTCTGGGTTCTATCTTCTATTCCATTGGTCTATGTGTCTTTATTTATTTTTGAGAGAGAGACGCACACAAAGTGTGAGCAAGAGAGGGTCAGAGAGAGAGGGAGACATAGACTCTGAAGCGCGTTCCAGGCTCTGAGCTGTGAGCTGTGAGCATGGAGCCCAATGCCAGGGCTCGAACTCACAAACGGTTGGATTAGACCTGAGCCGAAGTCAGCCGCTCAACCCACTGAGCCACACAGGCATCCTCTACACAAAAGCCCTTTAATATGGAATGGAAAAATGAAACAACAAGCAAACTTCTCACCTTTATTTATCTTACATCCACAACATTTCTCTTCACTGTTAGTAAATCTTATTCTTTCAATCACCCCTTAAATCCTCTATGTGTTTTCTCATTGTCTGATAATTCTTATATTTTTTTACTATGGCTTTTTTTTTAACACTGGTGTCCAAAATTACTTATGTAATTTAGTTGTGATTCTCTCAAACATATGGGATGGTTTTTTTTTATTTTTAACTTTTTTAATGTTTTTAAAATTTATTTTTGACAGAAAGAGAGACAATGCGATCAGGGGAGGGTCAGAGAGAGAGGGAGACACAGAACTCGAAGCAGGCTCCAGGCTTTGAGCTGTCAGCACAGAGCCCAACCCGGGACTCAAACTCACGAACCGTGAAATCACGGCCTGAGCTGAAGTCGGCCGCGTAACAGACTGAGCCACCAAGGCGCCCTTGGAAAGATTAGTATACTTTACACAGTATACACAAGTGACATGTCAGTGACGTCCCTTTGAGATAAGGCTGTCACGACATTTCCATTATTGGTAACTGTGATGAATGAGTATGAGTTTTTCTTTGTAGTCAACAAAGGGTGTGCAAAGTTAAGCTGATAGATATTCATTGTACGTAATTATTGCTGTAAGATATCATAATTAGGGATATTATATTCCAAGCAGTTCAAGACAGAAATATCATTGCGTCCTTTATGCTCACCCCTGAGCTGGACATCAGGATTGAGAGGCTTACCTGTATTTGGCTTAAATTGTGGAAGTCATTCTGCTTTCCAGGGGACTCGCCCCGAACCCTGGGGACAGTGGAAGGTGTACTGGATGCCACAGGAACGTGAAAGAGAGATGCCTGAATTCTTCTGTAGCCAGAAGAGGTCTTAGAATAGCAGCGAAATAACTAGTTGAAAAACACCACTTTTGTTTCTCTCATTTGGCTGGCTCAGGAAGATCCTTAAACTACCAAAGATACACACTTAAGAGATGTCACCCAGGGCTAATATTCATTAAGTAGCACCAGTCTGGCTTCGCTGGGAGAACTACTTCTGCAGGGGAGTTGTGCAAATGCATCCATATGTGTTCATTTCTCAAGTATCCTGGGAGTCCCCGAAACCCAGGATCTCACCTCCACCAATGGAAAGATAAATGCTGGCATAAATGGGGGTCTTCAAAGCTTTGCACTGGAACTCCTCCTTCTTGACGGAGCCTTATCTCTGCCATGTCATTAACAGATATTTTGAATATAACTCCTAGTAGAATCCATGTTCAACTGTCTCTTTCTGATTCCAAATCTGTCTTTTCTGGTCTCCTATATTGATGAAACTCTTACACTTTTACATGGTCATGGTGGTAAATAAACTTGATTTGTGGAAAATACATGACTTTTAGTGAAGTGTGCTGAGTCATCTTTTTAATCTTGCTTACCGAATCTGTGTTTTTTCCCACTGGAAGCTAAGTCACAGACCAAAAAACATATGCTTTTGCTTTGCTTCAGCTAATGGTATTTACACTTTGTAACTAATAATATTTAAAAATGTGTAACTCCAGTTTATGTAACTGTCTTCCAGGAAAGAAAAAGATGAGTAATGCTATTGCTATATATTGCATGATTATAGCTTCTCATATTCATTGAACACAGGAATTTTAAGAAATTATAATTATGTGGCAAATGGCTCTCCCCAATCCTATATTTCGTGCTGATTTACTACCTTGTTTAAAATAGGAGCATCAATCTGGGTTATAATTATCTCCTGAGTCAAACAGAAATGTATAAAAACAAGCAAGAACTCCTTCTTTCCTGTGTTATCATTGGCCTCTGGCTTTCTGACAATGCATTTATCAGGAAACTAATAGTTCCAGATTCACACAGTGAATGAATCTAGGTAAGGGCAAACACGAGCAGGCCAAGACATTACAAGATGAATGGGGCTGATGCATTGGCCCTCCCAGTTACAAATCACAGCGTAAGACAGATTCGGTGGGGGTTATATCAGCTACTCTCTCTAACCCCTCTATCATTTTAAAAAGATAATCACAAATTTGTCTACACTATGCACCACAGGCATTTATGTATTTATTTCAGGGTATCATTTTGTGTGCCTGGGGTGCTACAGGTCTTTGTTCCATCTTCAGATCCCCACAGTAAGAGATATAAGCAAGATTAGGAGCAATGCCATTTCTCCAGGGAATGTTTCTTTGTTTTGCTTTATTTTTGTTCTTGTGAAGGTTAATGGACTGGTAGCCTTGAAAAATGAGCTCTCTACCACTAGAAAGATATGGCTGTGACAGCTATGATGCCATGGTGTTTAAATTCCTCCTAGTCTGTCTATCTTTGACAAGGATATAAAGGGAGAACGTGAATGTGTCCCTTTTAATTTCGTTTGTGAGATTGAGTTTGTTGATTTTTCTCTTGATTACATTGTGAAAGCCATGTGATGACCATGTGATAAGGCACCTTCTAAATTGTGGGGGATCATGTTGTAAATTCAGATGTTAGTTCAATACTTTCACAAGGTATGCCAGTGAGATCAAAAGCATGGTCTCTCCATAAAGCTTGTGTCTATCCGTGAATCTATCAGTCAAACATACCTGGAAAGAATTGCAAATTACAAAGCAAAAATCTGTAAAGTGATAACATAGGGTAAATTGTTACTTCCTGTTTTTGTCCTTGAATGAGCTTATTTACCTTTCACTTCTGGAAACAATCATTTCACAAGTGAAATATCTGTCTCTTTATTCTCAACCTCCATAACAGAATCTGCCCCCTTCTCACTATCCTATAGCTTGTAATGATCTCAGACTATAATAATGAGCACTAATAGAGACCTAAGGGGATTTCATTTTTGAGGTCCACTCCACGCCCATTTTATAGCTGGAGAAACTGAGATCCCAGAGGTTTTTCTAACATTTCATCAAGAGATCAAACTTTCATTTATGTCTCCCAACTTCAATGCCATTTCCAACTTATATCCTCATATTCTTTCTGTCATCCTATGATTCATGCCATGTAGCTACAAAAATAAATGGTGCCTTGGAGACAGAGAGGAGCTTTGCTGGGACATTTACTCTAACTTATTCCATCCCTAGTAAATTTGGTTTTTGCCTCTCAGCCATCTATCACAGGGTGACATAGAGGTGTTCTACAAGAGGTCTTCCTTATCATCTCTACTCTCCCGAAAACCTAGTCCCATCCTTCATGCCCTCATTCTCCACAGATGATTTTCCCTCTGTGATATTGTGATTTATAATAAGAAATAATATATTTGGTTTTGGTTTCAGTTCAGGGTTTAAGTCTCCTAAAATCCATGGAATTTCCTAAGTGATAAGAGTAATAAAGAAGTATTTTGTTATTCATAACAACCCCTATTCAACCACACCTGTGTTTATGTGAATGAATTGACTTTTGGAAAACCCTAAGAATGGGGTCTATTTGCTGGGGGAACCAAATCCTGTATTAAAAAGTTGAAAGTGTCACCTCCCTTATTCCCCACCCACCCCCAAGCCCATAGCAGAGGAAGAAGGCTGGGGATGATTCAATCAATCTTGCCTGTATAATGAAGCCTCCTTAAAAGCCCAGAGGATGGGCTTTTGGATGGGTAAACACCTACACATACTAGTAGGTGACATGACTGCAGAGGGGTGGGAATTTTGTGCCTTTCCCCCATACCTTGCCTTACACTCTCCTCTATCTAGCTGTTCTCAGGTTGTATCCTTTTACAATAAGCTGGTCATCTAGTAAGTAAATAGTTTTCCTGAGTTCTATGAGCTACTATAACAAACTAATTGAACCTAAGGAGGAGGTAGTGGGGATCTCTGGTTTATAGCTGGTGGGGCAGCATTACAGAAAACAACTTGGACTTGAGATCAGCAGCTAAAAGGAGGGCAGGGGGGCCTTGTGGGACTGGGCCCCTAACCCTGGGATTCAATGCTAATTCCAGGTAGATAGTATCAGAACTGAACTCCTTGTAGGATACCCAGCTTATGGGTCAGAATTGCTTGGTGTGGGAAGTCCCCACACATGTGGTAACCAGAAGTGAAGTGCTCTGTGAGTTAAGTATTGAGATTAGTGGAGACATATCAGAGTGTGATTTTCCTCTTATACTGCCCTCACTTAATCAAGACTGTAAAGGTTCAGAGGGAAAAGAAAAATGCTACTCTGTTCTCCCCTGCCAGTTACTTTATATTTAATTCCTCTTCTGCCCCGCCCCCCTCCCAGTACTTGCTCATTCCCATTGATTCATTGATTCCTGGATCTTTATAGAATGTGCTCTCAAGCAAATATCTGCCCCTTCTAGCATCTTCAAGATGCCCTCTCCTGGCTTTTTCCCTTTGCCTTTTGGGTCATATAGGTGTAGCTTCATCTTAGAGGAACATACAAATAATCAAATAACAGCAGCAGCAACAACACACAAAAGTGTGTGCATGCATTACCAATGGTTTGACTCATCAAGATTTCATCCTATTTTTCTCCTGATTATCAATCTAAGATTAGATTTTTTTTCACAGAGTAATCCTTCTCCTTTTGTTCTTTCATTCATGGTTTGATTTCTGCCCTCATTGGACAACAAGTCCTCTCCTGGAAACCAGAAACGATTACCTCTTTGTGTCTCTATGTTAAATCATTAGGAAGAATATAAACTTCATGAGGCCATAGACCTTGTCTGATGTTCACATTTATATTTTTTGGACTTAAAAAGTCACTCTCTTTCCTTATTTTTTTCCTCTCTAAGACAACCATACTTTTCCCCAGTTCACCAGATTCTAAAGTAACATTTAGAAACATCTTTGGTTCATCTTCTACTTTTAAGAAGTTGTCATATGCTCTTGATTTTTCCTTTCAATTGATTTGAATTTCATGCTTTTTCTCTATACTTAATGTTAATTTTTTTTAATATTTATTCATTTTGAGAGACAGAGCCTAAGTGGGGGAAGGGCAAAGAGAGAGGGAAGGCAGATTCCAAAGTAGTCTCTAAGCTTTGAGTTGTCAGCACAAAGCCCAATGTGGGGCCTAAACTCATGGATTGCAAGATTATGACCCAAGCTGAAGTCGGACACTTAACCGACTGAGCCACCAAGGTGTCCCTAGTGTTGATTTTTTTTAATTCCTGGTTACAACATTTTTAAATAAATGATGTGATTAATTGCAAGAGTCATATTTTAATTATGTTGAGATTCTATGATAAAAAGATAAAAAAGTAAAATCCACTGAGATATATATAAAAAGTATTAATGGATCAACCAAGACATCTGAGTGCCCCTTTACATGCATGTCATGTATGCCCCAAGCATGCAGGAATTTACCATCTAAGTAGATAATCAAAAACAATCTATATGAAATAAATAAATTTACTTAAGACACTAACCAATGAAATGAGTTAAGAAGTCACAGTTAAGGATTTTAGGAAAACCTTTGGAGAAGAATCAGATATATATTGAAAATTAGAAATAAATCAGATAGATATAAAGAAAAAATATGTATAACACATTATTGGAGTTGAGCCCTTTAAGGAGCAGCAAGGCTGGGTTGAGAGGAGGAAATTGATCTTGTCAAGAAGTAACAAGAATTCAGGTTGGATAGTAAAGAAAAGCAGTGGGATGTTGGAGAGATACCCATTTTGAGTGGAAGAGTAACTTCATTAGATTTGTGATTTAAGAAGTAATATTTAAAAGAATGGTGGGGGTGGGGGGCACCTGGGTGGCTTAGTCAGTTAAGCTTCTGACTCTTGATTTCAGCTCAGGACATGATCTCACTGTTCAAGCCTTACATCCGGGCTCCAGGTTGAGAGCACAGAGCCTGCATAGGATTCTCTCACCCTCACCATCTCAAAATAAATAAACAAGGTTTGAAAAAAAGAGCAGAGAATAAATTAATAAATAAAATTCTTAGGGCATTTGGGTGGCTCTGTCGGTTGAGCATCCAACTTCAGCTCAGGTCATGCTCTCACAGTTGGTGACTTCAAGCCTTGCGTCAGGCTCTGTGCTAACAGACAGCTCAGAGCCTAGAGACTGCTTCAGATGTTGTATCTCTCTCTGTCTCTCCCCCTGCTCTGATCATGTTCTGTATCTTTCTGTCTTTCAAAAATAAATGTTAAAAAAATTAAAAATAAATAAAATTCTTAGAATATGAATGACTTAAAAATAACATCATTGGATTTATATGAGTATTAATGTTATCTGCAATTATTATTTTAAAGTCCAATATGGCATTTTTAAACTTTAGATCCATAAATTTAACCCCCCTGAAAAATAAGATTTAGGGGTTTTGGTCTTTTTCTGCTTGGAATCCTGATAGCCAGATTGTTGGCACTGAAGGATCATCAGTCCCAGAACAATTGGACTAACTTTAGTTTGACACTTAGGTAAATGCCATCATGTTTCTTTCAGGTTGTTGTAGTTGAAAAAGGTGCCCCTTCATTCTCTGACCCTAGTTTGCTCCAGTTATTTCCTTTTAGTATCTCCTCAATCTTGATTTTTTTTCTTTTGCTCCAGGCATGCACATTTTAAATATTCTTCTCTAGTTCCATTTAAACTTCTTGTTTTGTCTTTGAACATTATCCTCACCCTAATACTTTACCTAGAGTGATTAGAACATTCCCTCCTCTTTCAGTTTATCCTGCTAAAGTGATGCATGTATGCATGTATATCATAAGATATGAGTTGTTCATGTGCATGAAAATATTACAAATGTTACAAATAGTATTATAGTACACATTATGTGCATATACTTTTACCCAGAATCCATAAAGGTTAACATTTTACCATGTTTTCTTTATCATTCTCTCCCCCATCTTCTTCTCTGTATAGATATTATTTATTTCTGAACCATTTTTTGTTAATTTTTTATTGTTTATTTATTTTGAGAGAGACAGATTGTAAGTGGGAGAGGGACAGAGAGAGAGACAGAATTTAAAGCAGGCTGCAGGCTCTGAGCTGTCAGCACAGAGCCTGATGCAGGGCTCAAACCCATGAGCCATAAGGTAATGACCTGAGCCAAAGACAGATGCTCAACTGACTGAGGCACCAGGTGCCCCTATTTCTGAACCTCTTGAAAGTGAATTGCACAGGATGTGCCCCTTTGCTAATAGTTACTTCAGTGTACATTTCCTAAAAACACTCCACCTTCTTACATAACCTCAATACATTTGTCGAAATAAAAACATTCCCAGTATTCCCTGATATTACCTCAGATATTTCCTGATATTATACTTAGTCAACTTTGGTCAGTTGTCCCACTAAAACACCATTAGCAAAAACAAACTTATGTTCTATAGCTCATATTTGTAATAATGAATAAATTAATATTTTCTGCAAATTAAGTCTGATAAAAATACAAAAGGAAGTGAAGCTAGCACTTTTCTGTAGGACTTTCTAGGTGTTTGCTATTACTCTGGGAATTTCACAATTGCCGCCATGTTAAAAAATGACAACTAAATAACACAGTTAAAAAGGAAAAGAACTTAGTTTTACTTAGATGTTCTGTTGAAGGACCCCTCACTTGCACAAAGAAACATGACATCTTAGAGACTATCCATTGTCATGAAAAGATTTCTGTCCTCAGCTTGAGACATCCACTTTATCTGGTGACCACAGACAGATCCCTTCTTTTCTGCCAGTCAAAAACTGCTATACATCACATGAATGGACTGGACTAGAAATCCAATTATAATTGTCTTGTTTTATTTATTTTTTGCAATGCTGGTACCAAAATTCGGAATTTCATTACTACTATAATATTAATAAGTCATTAAGTGTTCCTTTAAATGTACACTATCAACTCGTGTTCTATAAAGGATTTTAGAAGCTTTCTGGCCAATGATTTTGTGGTCTTCTCTTTCACAGAATGAAGTAATGATGTCCATTAGTGGAAAAAGAAATAGATATCTTTAATACAGCTTAAATAAAAAATTTATCCTGCTTTTAAAAAGTTTTAATGTTTATTTATTTTTGAGAGAGAGTGAGATAGAGTAGGAGTGGGAGAGAGGCAGAGAGAGAGAGGGAGACAAAGAATCTGAAGCAGGCTCCAGGCTCTGAGCCATCAGCACAGAAATCAACGTGGGGCTTGACCTCACGAACCATGAGATCATGACCTGAGCTGAAGTCAGATGCTAAACAGACTAAGCCACCCACGCGCCCCCAAAATACACCCTTTTAAAAAATGAATCCTTGGGGTGCCTGAGTGGTTCAGTTGGTTGAGCGTCCAGCTTTGCCTCAGGTCATAATCTCATGGTTCGTGAGTTTGAGCCCCATGTTGGCCTCTTTGCTGACAACTCAGAGCCTGGAGCCTGCTTCAGACTCTATGTCTTCTCTCTCTATTCTCTCTCTCAAAAATAAATAAATGTTAAAAAAATTAAGTGAATCCTCGATTGATCATTCCTTTGGCTAAGTTTGGCATTTTACTATAATTTTCTACATTGATACAACAGATATTTCTAAATCTTCTACATTCCTGATTTTGAAATACATTTACTGTCTATCTATACCTTGTTGTTCTATTTGAATTTAAAAGGAGCCTACATGGATATGACAGTGGAACACCTCTTGTCAAAAATAGCCAGTCAGGCTTTAGCATGTCTGATAAAAACAAATGCTTCAGTAGAAAGGTAGAAAAGATACAAAGCTGAAGCTGCTATTAAAATATGGACACAGATTGCTGTAGTTTCTGTAAAATGTATGCTGTCATGGAATCACGTACCATCAAAGTAAACTAGGTACCAGAAGAGTCTACATTAGTCCCTTTAGAACACGGAAGATATTTTGGAGCATCAGTGTTGCGAATTGGAATCATAAAACATATTGAAAATCAATCACAAAAAGAGTAGATATACGATTCCAGGGATGCACTGTGATGAGCCCTCCCTTACTTATTTCACCTGTATGATTAATAAACCCTGAGATTGAAAATCTTAATCTTTTATTTCTCTCAACAAACAAGTGAGGTCTGAGTCAAGTTCGGAGTTTACGAGTGAATTTATACATTATAATTTTCCTGGTGCATTTGGCTTGGGTGGTAATTTAGCTTCTTTCTATCTGATTTGAAACTGAGGCAGATCCCTGTGCATCTGGAATATCACTCTGCAGTGATGTGTCATACTGTGCCTGAAGCATTCCACATCGTTTAACACATTAATGATGCCTTTCAGCCATCACATCCTGGTACAGAGGCAGATTACATATCTGCAGCATAAGCAATAAACTGAACAAACGCATCACCATACATTGCTATCTGAAACTTTTATGTGAGCTTAAAGGCACCACTGTGAGGAGAAACTGCAGATGAAGACAGTTTGGGTGCTTCCAAGGTCTAAATTAAATGTCGCTCCATCTTCATTTCTGATCCTTAACACAACTACAATTAATAGAGCAGACAAGTATCTGGAAGATTATAGTTACTTTTTTCTTGCTGACTTGTTCCAAAGGGTGTCCTCAAGAACAGGGATATCATCAAGCAGCTGGAGGAGGAAATATGGTGTTATCTAAAACGTGAATTCTAAGAAATAGTGTTTAATGCTAGCTTGTGCCATATTCACTGAATCTTTTAAGAGCCAAAAAACGTGCTTATTCAACAGAAATCTTTATTATTATTTTTCCCAAGCAAAATAAGAATATGTTTTGTCTCAAAACACAGTAAATGCAATAATATGATTTTTAAACATGCTCTACCACTTAAGGGTTACATTAAATACAGAAGGTCCTTAGGGAATATGGCAATATGTACAAATCATTGAGAAATTGAAGAGCTGCACATATCTAAAAGGAAAAGATGCTCTGTTCTCTGAAGCAAACATTTTACAAACACTGCCCAGACTCTTTCATAGTAAACTTTTTTTCATAATAAGTCTTTAATTATACTTCAGTATCTATAAAAATATTTCTCAGGGTTAATGACCATGTCATGGTCCAAAATTCTGGCTTTATAATCCTAATATAGCACCACCATCCAAATTGAAAAAAAGGCACCCCTTGCTAACAGGACTCTACTGCCATCTGACCTAAAATTGTTGGGATAAATATCCAAAGTAAAAGGACTATGAACTGTGGCATCCCCCATGCGCCAGGCCTTGACATTCTTTAACATTCATACTGGGACAAACAATGCCAAGGCCAAAACATGCGAAGCTTACATTTTCTACCCTGTTTCATCAGTAATTGCTGATCTAAATTCTTTTAATATGATTAACACTGCACTACAGTCTATGACATAACTACCTCATTTGTCTATCACTATAAGTTGTTAAATGTCTTGTTTATGATCACTTTACTCCAGTTCCTGCTCTTAACTGTTAGGATATTTTTTTGTTGTATGACTTTACACAAAATATAAGTAATACTGAAAAAACTGTATAAATACATTATATTATTGTAAAATCTTGACTGGTTGTCTGGCATTAAAATCATAGGATTTCTTTTTCTTTTAAAATCAAAATTTCACATGATGAGCAATACTAGTAAGAACTAAAAATCTGAATTGCCTTATTAGAAAGCTATTTATCCACATCTTTCTTGTTAAAACCAAACAACAAAACTTGTAAATTTCTAAAGTAGCTTTGAAAGATTATACTTACTTCTAAACAATGCTTTTAAAAACCGTTTCCTTGGGACACCTGGGTGGCTCCTTTGGTCAAGCACCCGACTCATGGTTTCTGCTCAGATCACCACCTCATGATTCATTAGTTCGAGTTCCATGTTGGGCTCTGCTGATAGTGGGGAGCCTACTTGGGATTCTCTCTCATTCTCTCTCTCTTTTCCCCTCCCCTGCTTGTGCTCTGTCTCTTATCTATCTCTTTCTCAGAATGATGAAATAAATTTTATAAACAAGAATTAAAAAATCATCTTGACAATTTGTTATCCTTACTTGTTTTTATTTTTGTTTCATTACAAAAAATAAATATAAAAAATCAAGAGGCAATCTGCCTCTGGTCACAATTTTGTCCAAGAACTAGATCTAAACATTAAAACATGAGGTTAATCTCTGAAACACTCTACTTTGATGTCATTGGTTTAGGGCCCATTTCTTTTAAAATTATAATTCATATGTGCGATGTGTAATGACTCTTACAGCCGTTCTTGCTTCATTTGCCTCTCTGTCTCACACACACAGACACACACAAATACACACACACATACACACACATGTGTATATGTATTGGCTTTGAGCCACCACTGGGGTGTCCGTAAGAAGGTCTAATGGAAATGTCAAAAAGGCATTTAGATATATTTGTCTATTCTGCTGATAGTTCACTTAGTATAAAGGATTGATAAGAATAATAAAATGACAGTCAAGCAAAGGGTGTCTATAAATATTAAAGAAAAGAAATGGGCAGATATATAAGAATTAATTATTTTAATTCCATCTAGTTAACATTCAGTGTTACATTAGTTTCAGTTGTATTATATAGTAATTCAACACTTCCAAACATTGCCTGGTTCTCATCACAACTGACTTCCTTGATCTCCATCACCTACTTAACCCATTCCCCCAAACCACCCCTTTGGCAACCATTTACTTATTCTCTGTGGGGAGCGGCAAAGATTCAGCCACTTGGCCATTTGCTAGCCGGATATGTCACTCCATGAGGGGAGTTGCAAATAGGCAGGGGAGCGCCACTCCCTGTCAGAGGAGAAGCCAGAAGATCAAAGATTAACCGCCTGCAGGCAGGGTAGCATCAGCCCCTCAGGCGCTGTGCTAGAACACTTCAGTCTGGTTCCTTGTTTACTCCAGTCTTAATCCCTTGACCCTGTTTCCTAGCAACCGACCTAGGTCAGCTGCCTTGTTTTCCTGCCTTGAAACCTTTATAAGATAGGGTGTTTTTTTAATAAAGAGAGGCTTGATCAGATTCCATGTGTTGTCTTTACTCTCTGTGTGTCCCCCTTTCCTGCCCTTTCTCTCCCTCCCTCAGGAAAAGAACCCACGAGGATTTTCCGCCCTGCTGGCTGGAGCGGGACATGACAATTCTCTATAGTTAAGAGTCTGTTTCTTGGCTTCTCTCTCTCTCTCTTTTTATCTCTCTCTCTTTTTTTTTCCTTGTTCAGTTGTTTTGTTTACTAAATCCTACATAAGTGACATCATATGTCTTTCTACTACTGACTTCACTTAGAATAATATTGTCTAGCTCCATCCATTACCTTGCAAATGGCAAGATTTCATTATTTTTTGTGGTTAATACTCCATAATATATATGCATGAATATATATGTATATCATATACATATCATATGCATATATATATGTATGTATATGTATATATCACTTCTTCTTTATCCATCGGTTCGATGGACACTTAGATACAATAAACATAGGGGTGCATGTATCCCTTTCAATTGGTGTTTTTCTATTCTTTGGGTAAATACCCAGTAGTGCAACCGCTGGACCATAGGGTAGTTCTATTTTTAACTTCTTGAGGAATCTTCATACTGTTTTCCGAGTGGCTGCACCAGTGTGCATTCCCACCAACAGTGCAAGATGTGTTTTTTTCCCCACATCCTTGCCAACACCTGATGTTTCTGGTGTTTTTGATTTTACCCATTCTGACAGTTGTGAGGTGATATCACATTGTATTTTTGACTTATATTTCCTTGATGGTAAGTGATGATGAGCATCTTTTCATGTGTTTATAGACCATCTGGATGTCTTCTCTGGAGAAATGTCTGTTCATGATCTGCCCATTTTTTAATTGGATTATTTGGTTTGGGGGTGTTGAGTTTTATAATTTCTATATTTATATATTGGATACTAACCCTTTATCAGAGGTGTCATTGGTAAAACATCTTCTCCTATTCAGTAGGTTCCCTATTCGTTTCCTTCTGTTGTGCAGAAGGCTTCTATTTTAATACAGTCCCAATAGCTTATTTTTGCATTTGTCTCCTTGCCTTAGGAGACATGTCTATAAAAAAGTGTTCCTCTGGCCAGTGTCAGAGAGATTACTGTCTGTGCACCCTTCTAAGATTTTTATGGTTTGAAGTCTCACATTTATGTCATTTATCCATTTAGAATTTATTTTTGTGTATGGTATATTAAAGAAGTCCAGTTTTATTCTTTTGCAAGTTGCTGTCCAGTTTTCACAACACCATTTGTTGAATAGGCTTTTTCTCATTGGATATTCTTCCTTACTTTGTCAAAGGTTTACTGACCATTTAGTTCTGGATTCATTTCTGGGTTTTCCATTCTTTCTATTCTATTTTTGTGCCAGTACGTACTGTTTTGGTAACTATAGCTTTGTAATATACCTTAAAGACCATAATTACAATACCTCCAACGTTGCTTTTGTTTTTCAAGATTACTTTGGCCAGGGGTCTTCTGTGGTTCCCTGAAACTTTTATTTTATTTTTTTAAACTTTTAAAAATATTTATTTATTATTGAAAGAGACAGAGCATGAACATCTGTGAAGAATGCTGTTGGTATCTTGAGAGGAATTCCATTAATGTATAGAATGCTTTGGGTAGTATATACATTTTACCAATATTTGTTCTTCTGATCCGTGAGCATGGAATGTCTTTGCATTTCTTTGCATCATCTTGAATTTCTTTCATAATGTTTTATAGTTTTATAAGACTATATTTTATAGTTTTCAGAGTACAGGGTTTTCCCTTCTTTGTTTAGGTTTATTCCTAGTTATTATTTTTAGTGCAATTGTAAATGGGACTATTATCTTAATTTCTCTTTATGTTGCTTCATTACTGGTGTATAGAAATGCAACAGATTTCTGCACACTAATTTTGTATTCTGAAAATTTACCAATTCGTTATCAGTTCTTGCAGGGTTTTTTTTTATGTTTTAATGATTATTTATTTTTGAGAGAGAGAAACAGAGTGTGAGGCGGGGAGGGACAGAGAGAGAAGGAGACACAGAATCTGAAGCAGGCTCCAGGCTCTGAGCTGTCAGCACAGAGCCTGTTGCAGGGCTCAAACCCGTGAACTGAGAGATCATGACTTACGTTGAATGAAGTTGAATGCTCAAACCACTGAGCCACTCAGGGGCCCCAGTTCTGGGCATTTTTTGACAGAGACTTTTAGATTTTCTGTATATAGTGTCATGTTATCTGCTTTTACTTCTTCCTTATTGTTTTGAATGCCTTTTATTTTCTTTTATTGTCTGATTTCTGTGGCTCAGACTTCCAGTATTGTGTTGAATAAAAGTGGTGAGGGTGACGTCTTTGTCTTGTTCCTGAGCTTCAGGGGAAACTCTCAGTCTTCCCCCATTAAGAATGATGTTAGCTGTGAGCTTTTCATATATGTTGAGACATATTTCTTTTATTATAGTGAGGTATATTCCCTCTAAACATACTTTGTTGAGGGATTTTATCATGAAAGAATGTTGTATTTTGTCTAATGCTTTTTCTGTATATATTGAAATGATCATATGATTCTTTCTCTGATTGATGTGATGTATCATGTTGCTTGATTTGCGAATATTGAACCACCTTAGCAACCCAGGAATAAATCCCATTTGATCATAGTGAACTATTTTTTTCAATGTATTGTTGGATTTAGTTTTCTAGTATGTTGTTGTGCATTTTTGCATCTATGTTTTTCAGATATATTGGCCTGTGGTTCTCTTTTTCTGTTGTGTCTTTATCTGGATTTGGTATCAGGGTAATGCTGACCTCATAGAATGAATTTGGAAGTTTTCTTCATTTTATGTTTTTTGGAATACTTTGAGAATAAGTATTAACTCTTCTTTAAAAGTTTTATAGAATTCACCTGTGAAGCCATCTGGCCCTGGACTTTAATTTCTTGGGAGTTGTTTGATTACTGAGTCAATTATTTGTTCATAATCAATCTATTTAAATTTTCTATTTCTTCTTGTTTCAGTTTTGATAGTTTATATTACATATTTTTTTTTCTTTTCTGATCAAGCCACTCCACTTCTCTTTATTGAGAGACCACACATGTCTTATAAAGGGCAGAAGGCGGGCAGTTGACGTGAGTTAGTTGCTAAGAAACAAGGGCAAGGACTGCAGCGTCAGCACGCCACCGAGAGGCTAACAAGGCAGGCTTGGGAGGTAAACAAGAAGGCCTCCGCTGAAGGTGATAATGCAGCTCTTGCTGTGCTGGGAGTGAAAACACAGCTCAGCTGTGCGGGTGGCTGATCTTGCAGGTCAAGGCACGTGTCTTTTCTTCTGGCAGCTCTTCTGGCAGCTCCCCACAAGTCCCCCTTTGTTATTTTTTCAAAAAAAAAGGCTACTTCCAGAATATGATGGTATAGGCAAGGAAAGGACTGTGCCTGTCTTAGGTTGGGGGCCTGCCAATCCTTCTTACCCGTCATAGGCACACCCAGATGCCTGTGCCTGAGCACCTGTCTTAGGTTGATAGGATGGTAAGGCCCCTCTTACCCGTCATTGCCTGACCAGCGCATACCTCTTGCCATAACACAGCTCTTCATCGACCCTCTGGTCGGCCACATCGAGCTTATGATGATGGACCTGAGTAGGCTGCATCTTGATAGCATCTATTTGCTGCCTTAGAAATGCCATGACCTTTTTGAATAGAACAGTGCCCAAAGACACCAAGATCAGCAAACCCACAATAGGTCTCAAAATTATATTATAGGAATTTATCTATTTCTTCTAGGTTGTCCAATTTGTTGGCATATAAGTTTTCATAATAGTCTCTTATGATTGCTTATCTTTCTGTGGTGTTTGTTTTTCCTCTGTTCTCATTTGTGAGTTTCTTTGAATTCTTTTTCTGACAAAAACATATTTTAACAATCATTCTGTATAGTTAAAATTATGAACTTTTAACCAAGGATTATGTTGTGATGTGAAACAGAAGTTTTACAATTAATTAACATACTATAAGTAAGATTGAGAAGAACAAATTCCATGTGATCTCACTGACATGGAATCTGAAAAGCAGATGAATAAACAAATAAACAAAAAGCAAAATCAGAGCTATAAATACATAAAACAAACAATGGTTTCCAGAGGAAAGGGGGTGGGAGTATGAACCAAATGGTTGAGGGGAGGTGGTCAATTTAGTCTTCCCAGTTATGGAATGAATAAGTCATGGACTTAAAGGCACAGTATGAGGGATATGGTCAACGATATTTGAATAGCTCTACATGGTGACAGAAAACAGCTATACGTGGAGTGAGCATAGTTTAACATACAGAGAAGATGAATCACTGGTGTACACCTGAAACTAATATAACACTGTGTGTCAATCACACTCAAAAAAGCGGGGGGAGGGGAAAGGCCATAGGAAGTTTTAAGGAACTGCCTTTCAAGAATAAAATTTGAATGTGGGGGGAACAAGGGTGGCTCAGTCAGTTAAGCGTTTGACTCTTGGTTTCAACTCAGGTCATGATCTTGAAGTTCATGGGACCAAGCCCCACATCAGGCTTCACGCTGACAGCATGGAGCCTGCTTGAGATCCTCTCCCCCTCTCTTTCTCCCCTCCCCTGCTCATGATCTCTGTCTCTGTCTCTGTCTCTGTCTCTCTCTCTCTCAAAAAAAAAAATAAATTGAAAAAAAAATTGAAGGCAGTTTTCAGGTTCCTTAATATCATCTAGTAAGAAAAACCAAGTATACATTAGGAACTTTGACCTTGAGAAGTTACGTAATTTCTTAAATCTTTGTAACTTCTCCAAGCCTATTACTTATTAATCTGCTTTGCTGATAATGAGTAAGAGCAAATCCATTAAAAGAAAAAAAATTCAATTACTTAGGAAATGCTCATTTTTTACCTTTAGTCATTAGAATATTAGCTGTTTCCTTAAGGGACACTTCAGTAAGTTTATCATATTTCCAAGAAAAAATTTGCCAAAAAATTATGCTCACTATTGAGATTAAAGAAAACTGTTTCAGCTCATGTTCTTTTTTTGTGCTTGTTTCATCTTGTCATTTGAATATAGATTTTGAGCAGCATTTGCCTTTCTTTTTCTACCAATGGAGAATAATTGTGTGTATAAGGAATGCATATTACCGTTTTTCATGCAGATTTCCAACATGCCAGAGAATAGAATTCTCTATTTCTGTGTCATTTAGTAAGGTTTACTCTTCCCTCTATTTAAAATGCTTTCAAAAAGGTTTTTCATAGTTGACATATGAAATGCATTGCCTCATATACCATTAACTCCCAGAAAAGAACTAACTTTTAGAGCATAACATAGTTCTTTGTTGATATGAATTGATACGATAAAAGAACTTGATTTAGTTTGAAATTTTCATTTCTGAGTAGTATAAAAAATGAATCTCATCAGTCTTCCTTGAGGTATACTTCCACTCTAAGATATTTTCATAAATTCTTATTATTGCAGATAGAAGATAGATGTCCTTATTAAAGTTCCAATATGAAACAGCTAGATAAAGGGCTAGGCTTACAACTTGCTATTTATATGTGTATGTGTGTGTGTATACATATCTCAAGAAGAATATAAAGTTCAGAAAGAGTGAAATTATAAAAAGTTTATAAAGTCTAATGGACTTTAAAAGAAAAAGTCTCTTTTCCAAAAAATTACTTGAACTTGGATAGTTTTATTCTTAACTATCCTATCTATTAAATAAGGATTATCTCTACCTTGAGATGTGTTAAAGATGAGAACCAATGACTGTAATACTGTGTATAGTGCTTACTACGTATAAGTGACCACTACTTGGTAGTTAATATCTTGAATGAATTTTTGGAGCATGAGTAACAAATGCATTCTTGACAATCAAAATAACTTTTAACTCCTGGTTTTCTTTGTGAGTAAATAACATGCTTGATTAATTCCTTTTTTCTATTGCCTAACCAATGACGGAGCACTTAGTATGAGGCAGGTACTATGCAGGATGCACTGTGGATAAAATGATGATTGAGATGTGGCTACTATTTTCAAGGAGCTCTCAGTTTAGTAGGAGATCTTAAAGGTTTTAAGAAACCAGCATGAAATTGATTGGTTTGGCCAAGAAAAGGCAGGCAAGGCCAGCTGCCAGGAGACTTCAATGAGCATCAGAAGCCCAGTGAAGCCACCCAATGACACAGATTTATCTTAAACTCACAGATAATGCCAAATGATGTATATCCCCTTCATCTTTTCTTTATCATTATTAAAGGAGAGACTTTTAAAACTTCCTTTTTTATGATATGTTTTGTGAATTAATGCTAAAAACAATGTACTACCCCAAAGATTTTTACAAAAAGGAAAAAGGAAATTATGTACAAATTAAATGAAGGTTGCATGTAAAATTTAATGGTTCCCCCAGTTGAATGTGTCTGAGGTATATCAACACTTAGTCAAAATATGTGAACTTATAAGTGGGATGATCTATATTTAGATCTATCTGGTGAAACTCTCCACATTGGTATTTCTTGATTTATCAGTCTGTCTGTTCTCTACTGATGAGCCGAGCTTTCTATTATTAATATGGAATGAGGCATTCTATTTTGTTAAATATACACATTTT
This sequence comes from Suricata suricatta, assembly GCF_006229205.1. Lineage (NCBI taxonomy): Eukaryota > Metazoa > Chordata > Mammalia > Carnivora > Herpestidae > Suricata > Suricata suricatta. Next base: position 41,741,522 of record NC_043704.1, read on the forward strand.
TAGAGAGCTACCACATAAAGTATATGAAACTAGAATGCACTAAAATCATTGAGAGTAGTTCTTATGGAAAACACTCTTTATCTCAGCAATTGAGAAAATGCCAAAATTTTAGAAATTTCAATAATATTATAAGCATGAATTCTAATTTTTCTAAAGATACACAGCCATAGTTTAGCACTGATGACATAATAATATGCCAGGTTTTACTACTCTGTCTTTTAATATTTATTACGATGTCCATGCTTACAAATATTCCTATTTGTGAAAGTTAAAAGATATTGTCCACTCTCTCTATTACATGTAAAAACCTATTGAAATGAGTTTCAAAAAGAGAAATCTATCACAGGAATTAAATAAGAGAATTATTTACCACTCTTTATCCAGGTTGACCTGCATATACACTTTGTTGGGAGATTAGAGTTTGTCTTCTTGGGAAGTGCTTAAAAAGATTCTAAAAATTTATATGGATTTCACATGTAATATTGATATTTATATCACCATTTGCCATAATTTTAGAATACTGGATGAACATTTAAAATGTATTGTATTCAGATAATAAACACTTCTCTGCTATTAGCTATTTCTTAATTAGAAAGACTGGTGGACATTGGATATTTTGTACAAATTTGTACATATTTTTAAGTTGTAGTAGCCTAAGGAACTAATGAATGGAAACAAAAATCAGAATATGTGTTACGTAAAGACACCACCAGTGTTCAGTGCCAGGAATTTGCCAAAAGCTCTCCTGAATATTTTTCACTGGATCCTTAAAACAACTCTAATTTGAGCATCATTGCCCTTACTGATAGAAGAAAAAACTGTTTCAAGACTTTAGTTAACTAGCCCCATTTATCTAACAAGCAATTGAGGAAAATTTGAACCCAATGCAGTGGTATTCCTCATCTTTAGTAAACAACTTACTACTTTCAGGAATTTGGTTCATCCACATATCACCAGGACTCTTACAACTTAACAGTGGACTTAAATCAAGCCTCAGTTTTTGTGCCCTGAAATGTATTTAAAAGAGTCTTCACTTCTGTAAATAGAAAACTAGTATCACTTGCTAAAATTTCATACTAATTAGATAAACATATGTCCATATAACTCCTAAGAACCTTTTACAAACCACTGCGGGTAAAGTTGGAACTCTTTTTCCCACCAGTACAACCTTGTTCCAGTTGGTAACAGGGAATTGGTAACCCGCAGGCATCCCCATTTTAGGTAAGACCAAGTTTATCCCTCCAGGTAATTTAGATCAAATCTGTTGGAGTCCTCCTTGACTCCTTTCTTCCTCTCACAGCTTATATCTGATCCATCAGCATTTTCAAAAAAATATATATATATGCCTTCAAAATATGTTGAGAATCTGTTCACTTCTTGCCATGTTCATTGCTACCGCCCTGGTTCCATCATATCCATAAGAATTTTAGATTATTTAAAATGCCTCCTGACTGGATTTCTTCCTTCCACCTATACCTTCTCTACAGAAATAGGCCTATTATAACTATACTAATGTTTAATATCACTAATTATTTCATTATGTAAATTAATGGTGTTTGCATTTTTTCTGAAATATTTTATAGCTAGTATAATTTCTAGTTATTTCAAATATTTTATTTACTTCTCCTATCTCCTTTTATAAGCCACAGGCATTATTTTTTATTTCATCATAAAGAGATGAAAGAATGTCTCATATGACTAGATAGGTTTATTTTTTTTAAAAAGACTTAAAAAGGAATTATGGCTAATAATTGCATGTTCTTAAATGCTGACTCATGATTTTGATGACTTACTAAATCAATAGATTGGATACTTGGTATTTCTTTCCTCATTCAACATCTCACATATAAAATATTCTTCTTAAGAATCTTACTTAAAGTGCACATATGGTTTTGAAGCCCAAAAATATGCTAACACAATAAGAAAAAAAAGATACATTAGTTTTGCCCAAGGCATAGCTTAGGCCTTCTTGTTTCCTTTGTCCTTTAGAAATAAAGACCTGTAAGTTCCTATCTATACATTTTGTTGAGATCCATTTTTAAAAGGGTGTCACATGTAGCCTAAGATATGAGCTTGAAAGTTGATATGAGTGGTGCTTTGTGACAGAACCACAGATGTTCAGTACATGATATATTTATTTTTTACCCCAGTGGCCCTTATAAAAAGGGCCAGGAGATCGGCTTATAACAAGTCAACTAATGACATGATATAGAGAGGCCCCTGGTTCAGTGGCTGTTATCACAGCTGTGTCCCATTACATATTAGATACCTAGAACATACTTGCATTCCGAATGGCATTTATCTTTTGAATTCCAAACATTCCTGCCATAAATAAGGATTTTCTGCTTTTCAAAAATGTTTCACAGTTTAGTCTAGGGAACACTCAAAGGTTGCTTTTACTTTAATGAAATTCCCCCTTTAAAGATTCCTAGAGGTAAGATGAGCATTTTCTGAGCACTTAGCTCCACAGACTCTGTGTCACTCTCCTCTCTGCCCATTCCCTGCTATTCCCTGAGCCTGCAGAGGTGATAATAACTTGAATTTCACAAAACCAGCAGTGTGGGTACCATATGAGAGTTGCCTGTGATCATGATTTAGTAATTCTCTGTTTGTTACTTCTTCCAACAGGAGATAATTGAGTCTATCATAGAATGATGACCTACACCAGTGCTGTAGGCAAAGTAAGATTTCTATATGAATGTAACATATGGTATATATGTAGTTAGCAGTAGTTAGCACAATGTCTTAAATATATTCCAAATGAAAGCATAGAAGAGTGAGGACCACACCCTCCCTCCCCAAGGACCTGATCACAATATGAAGGAACTAAAACGACTTGTCCAACAAAAATATAATACTGAAGGTTGAAACTTTATGAACAGCTATGTGAGATGACCCCACACCAGAAATAATAACCACAATTATTTCTTGCAAAATTAAGTATAATGGCCCATTTCATCTTTTCAAGGTGGAACTAGCTGCTATTAATTAAGCATGCGTCGGTTTCTTTCTGGGATGTATATGTCTAACGCCTTGAGGAAAGAACCATCTAACGAAGGAAATTCATTATGCGTGTCTGTAATTCTGGGTGAAACTCAATCATTTTCCTTTTGTTCTCCAAATAACCATTGGGATGGTGGGAGATTAGCCTGCATAGTTATTGCTAGGGTAGCACCTGCTTCCCAGGAGTGAGCTTTGCTCTACTAGACCTACAGAAGGCAGCTGCCTTTCTCTTGCAGTTGGTGCCAGACAGCTGCTTTTATTGTCAGTATTTCTTTATAGGGCTTCTCCCCCTAGCTGAAGTCACCTGCACAGAGAATACAGGGATTTTTAATGTTTATTTATTTATTTTGAGAGAGAAAGTACAAGCAAGGGACAGAGAGAGAGAGAGGGAGAGAGAGAATCCCAAGCAAGCTCATTTCTGTCAGCACAGAGCCCGATGCAGGGCTGGAACCCTTGAACTGGGAGATCAAAACCTGACCTGAAACCAAGAATCAGATGCTTAGCAGACTGAGCCACCTAGCTCCCCCAGAATACAATTTTTTTTTATTTTTTGTTTTTGTTATTTATTTATCAAAGGCTACAACTGGAAAACTTCATAAGACCACTATAATGAGCAATGCAGAAAGCACAGTGAAAAGACATTTTCCTTGAATGTTGTATAAAGAGCCCGTTCATGTGTTGGGGTGTTGGGAAGTGGAGCCAAGGGGGAAAGTGTGTACATATGCGATTGAGTGTTAGTGAAAAGCACCAGACTGACAGGTGGCAGGATGCAAACAACATGGGAGAAATGTCAGAGGAGCTTGAGTCATCAGCCCACATGCTGTAAAGAGTCAACAATGCAACGAGAAGCAAAAATATGCCAGATGAAATGACGTTTTGTATCTGTCCACAATTAAAAGGAAAATGTTCCTTTTAACCAGGGTTATATTTGTTACCTCAAGTTAAGATTTTAATCTGGCCCATTCTATCTCCATTTTCCTCCTAGAATTTTAATGAGGAGCATGTATACAAGCCCAAATTGTGAAGAGATTTATAAGATGGTTGGCAATGGCACCAAATAAAAGAGTTCTACCAATTTATCTTAAATAAAGTTGTATATGTGTCTTTCCTTTTCTTTTTTGACATAGATTTTGGTTTTATGAGTATTTTTTTGGAAAGTGTTTATTGAATTATGTGTGTGGGGGGGTGCCTATGTAAAGAAAGAGAGATTTATTTTAAGGAACTGGTTCATGTAACTGTGGGCGATGGCAGTTCCAAAGTCTACAGGGCAGCCTGGCAGGCTGGAGACTCGGGGAAGAGTTGGTGTTGCAGCTGAGTCTGGAGACAGAATTCCCTTTTCCATGGGAAAGACTTCAGTCTTTTTCTCTGAAGGCCTTCAAGTGAATATATGAGACCTAGCCACGTTAAGGAGTGCAGTCGGCTTCACTCAAAGTGATTTAAATGTTAATCTCACTGAAATACACCTTTGCCGTGCCATCTAGACTGGTATTTGACTTATAGTTTACCAGGTCAACACATAAAAGTAACCATTACAATTTCCATGGCAATTGTGTGTGTGTGTGTGTGTGTATGGGATTATGGTCTCTTTTTTGAATGAATTATGGGAAAGGTCAGGATAAGTTGTTCCACAAATAGTAAGAGTCTTTAGATTTCACCGATTGACCATGGTGATGTTCTTTTTCTGTGAGTCTTGATTCTTTGGGAGTCTTTAGGCTTTCCTTGAAATACAGGGTCTACTGTGTCAGAAAATATCCTCCTCCCTCGTACTGTGACAAATATATTGAGTTTCAAGGCCTTCTTTAGGTGACCACTTATCAGTAGCAGTGTAATGTTGGAAAAGCACATAATTTATAATGTTTTTATTGGTAAACGATTCCCATTTTCATCCCAACATACTTCTGGAGGTCACTTTCAAACGTACCTTTTTTGGATAGAATTTTGGAAACAGCATGAGATTTGATGAGACAGTCTTTACCAAACTTCTTCCCCTTTTCTGCTTCTGAGGGGCATCCCTAAATCTAGAGCTGTGTTGTGACTGCCAATAGCTTGTTTCTCATCTTTGAGTGGTGCTGTCTCTGACAACCCCCCAGCTCAGTGATTTTTAAACATGGAACTGCTTTAACAAATCACTCAGAAGTGTTTTCACACACCGATATATACCCACTTCAAGCCAATCCTGCAGGTTTAAAGTCTCTGACAATAAAAGTAGGGATCCCTAACACATATATTTAAAACATACTCTCTATGTATATTTAAAACACTATAACCAGATCTGTCAGCAAGCGCTTGGATGTTCTTGGGAGAAAGTTTTTCCCAATTGCAGGGTTCAGACAGGCAGAAAATGTGCAGCCCTCTCACATTCAATGTCTTTACTCAGTTTGAGTTTAGATTAACTGCCTGGCCTAAGGCCATGCATATTGAATTTGTAGAAACAGAAGATAGGAAGCCTCCATTGAAAACTAGATTTATGTATATTAATCATAGGCTGGCTTCAAAAGACAATGCTTATTTTTCTCAACTTCATGTAGATTTTAAAGATTTTCATTATTTTATCGATATTTTCTGAATCCATTTAATTCTGAAGGATTTTAACATCCACTTGTATTTGATTTCCTTCCAAATTCTTATAGAGTAATGCTGAGTCAATCAGTATAATAAACAGATCGTCCCCCAAAGTATGCATTAACTAGTGTTGAGTTACTTATTTCTTCTGCATTTTGGTCAGTTTTTACTTCTTTTAAAGTTTCTCCTAACATTTATTTTGTAAAGTGAATGCATTGTCATAGCAATGAAATGTTTTATTATTCAGTTTAATTCCAAAGATGTTTGTTGACTATTGCTATGCAGTCAACTTTGTGCTATATATTCTGGGGGATATAATGGTAATTAATATATATATAATACATATATAATTACTTAAACATGTAATCAACTAAATATGGTTCATGCAGTTAAAATGTAGCAGAATAGAGAAAAGAGAGGATTATTTCCAGTTTGGACATTGAGAAAGATTGTATTGAAGAGGTGAGTTTTGAAATGGACAATGAAAGATAAACAAGGATTTATTAGGGGCAAAAGGGAACAAGATGATGAAAGATGAGGAGCAGAAAGGCCAGGAGGTCACTGTCTCCTCTGGCAAATCCATTCAAGTGAAGCACAGGAGAAGGGAACACAGAGTGGGAGAAGACTGGAAAGGTGGTTTGAGGTCTACACTCTTCCAGGGCTATTTAGATGGACTGAAGTGGGCATACACCAACTCACCAATATTTCCAAACAGACTTCATCAAGGATATAGAATTTAAGTGAAGTAAAGGGGCTATAAGCACAGAAGCAGATGCAGTACATCTTGGTTTTTCTTTAACCTCTGACTTCCTGAATTCCTACAGGGCAATAGCCTAAGGTGACTTTCTGTGCTGCTAGGGTTCCACAGACTTGGAAGTTCATGCTAGTCTTGCTGAACCGCTGCTCTTTAATTCTCTGTTCTATATAATGCATTCTGGAAAACACACACACACACAAGAATTTGTGCTCTTCAGTTTAAGGCAATGTTTACAATATATTTGTATATATATCTGATATATATTTCTTGCATGTCAAACATGCATAAGAATTTTTCTTAGTATCTCCTGGTGTTGTGTATGTTATAGATGATTTGGGACAGGATTAACAGGAATGCAGGTTTTTCTGTAGAAGAGTGACATGATCTGACCTGTGATTTAGGGATATAAATAAAGTGGCAAGGGAGACCAGTTAATAAACTATCAATAATCCAAATGGGGGACAGTAAGATCTGAACTAAACCTAAAGAAAGTAGAGAGATGACCTTTCAGAGATTAAAAACCAGAATGTACAAATTAACCAGATTGAATTGAAGAGCATGAAGGAGTTGCAGCTACTCCAATACGAAAATAATAGAAATAAGTATGAAACAAAGCATGATGAAGCCATTGACTAAGATAAGGAAAGAGGAAGATTGCATAAGATAATGTAGAGCGTTTTATTTTATTATTACCTTTTTTTATTATTTGAGAAAGGGAGAGAGCATGATTGGGGGAGAGGGGCAGAGGGAGAGAGAGAATCTTTTATTTTTTTTTAAGTTTATTTTGGGAGAGAGAACTTGTGCAAACCGGTGGGAGAGAGAGAGAAGGAAAAAGACAGTATCCCAAGAAGGCTCTGCACTGACAGTGCATGAACCATGAGATCATGACCTGAGCCAAAATCCAGAGTCAAGCATTTAACCTACTGAGTCCAAGTTCCCCAAGAGAGAAAGAATCTTAAGTAGGCTCCATGCTCAGCATGGGGCCTGACTTGGGACTCAATCCCACAACCCTGGGATCATGACCTGAGTGGAAATAAAGAATAGGATGCTCAACCAACTGAGTCACTCAGATGACCCATAGAACGTCTTAGAATTGACAAGAACAAGGCAAAATACAAGCAGTTCATCCAAGTGGTCATATGAAGTAAGCAATTGACAAATTCTGATTCTTGGGAAAGAACTTAAGTATGAGTTGTACAGTTGGGAGTCATGAGAGTTGCAGAGAGAAAGAGTGGACATAGATAGAATTTTTAAAAATATAGGCCCAAAATAAGATCTTGAGAACAGCAACCAATAGCTACTAAGCATAGGAGAAGGGGCTGACTTTAGACTCAAAGCTCAGACTTCATCTAGGAAATAATCATATGTAAAGTCATTTATAAAGTCTTATTTTCTTTTTGTCTCCTTTCTTGGTCCTCAAGAAATACAAGTTTTATGAGGACAAGGGATTTTTGTGGGCTTGATGCATTGTTGATATATTTCTTCAGTGCTTGAAATAGAATGGATCTTAAATGTCTATCAGATGGATATAGTCATGCCTTTTGATTCCACCAGCACAAGCTCTCTCCTATTTCTGTGACATCCTTTCTGTCTTCAGGGTGTCTCTAAATTCAGGTTGTCATCATGATCTCTCATTTGACCTATTACAATAGCCACTGGTTTGGAGTTCCTCCTCCACTTCATTTGTTTGGCAGAATACCTTAAATCCCAGTGTTTTACTAGGGCTTGCAAAGCTCTCCGTGACAGGCTGCATTGTACTTGACTCCTAATGCCTTTCCCCTTTATGCTCTATGAATACAGTTCCTTGTACTCTTCATAAACTCTGGACTGTTTCATGCCATTTAAACCATTTTAGCAATTTCCACTTACAGGAAATTCTGCTGTTTCCCTCCATATCTGTTCATGTCTCATCTCTCAAAAATTAGTTCATGAGTCACCTTCCACAGGAAGCTTTCTGTTTCCCAATGGTGGTGAGCAAGCTCCTCTGGTTCCCCCACAGGAAGTGTTCACATCTCTGTCACTTGCTTACACCCAATGCTGTGATTCCTCAAAGGCAGGTGCCCCATCTTATCCATGTCTATTGAACTATGAGAAAGTCATGACAAGACCAGTCTTAGTTGAGTAACATTTTGATCATGTCACTCATCTGCTATAGAAGCTTTAGGAGCTCCCTATCATTCACAGAAACAAAGACAGAACAGAAATTCTTAGCCTGAAATTAAGACATTTCATTATGCGAATCCTCAACCATCATCTCCTTTACTCCTTGTTATAAAGGGAATTTAATACTTTCTTGTTCTCCAGGAAGTTTGGCAAATTTGATGACCTTCACCTAAAATATACTTTTTAAATATTTACGTGTCCAAATGTCTTCCATTCTGAAATGCCCGCACCTCCATTATTTTTGCTCTGATTTTTCTCAGCTGGAAGTCAATGTGCTTTCTTCTGACCTTCCAGAGCACTGCATTTCGAGTTAGCAGTATCTCTTCTGGTGCTCTTCTATTCTAATTTTCATTAGAATGATATTTTATATGCATTTAATCTTCCCTGCTGTACTCTGAGATCCTTGAGGGCATGATCCAGGCATGGCCCACATTTGTCTTCTTCAGAGGCTTCCTTGGTCCTTATCCAAATAAGCACTTCTAGATACTTTTTAAGTGAAAGAGATATAAGGAGAAGGAAGGGGTGAACCCAGGACTTAAATAGTACAGGTTTCACAGAATTAGATCAGAATACAAAAGCTATTACAGTTGATAGGTAGTTGGGGAAGTATAATACCATTTTAGAATGAAATTTGGGAACAGAATTTGGAGTGCAAATGTTAAAGGACATGCTATGTGGCAGGCACTGTGCTAATCCTGTTCTTTATACCATTTAATGCCATTTTTATTGAAAGAATTCCCTATAAAGTAGAAACTATCATTTCCCCAGGATTTCAATGGAAGCTGTCAGCACAGAGCCTGATGTGAGGCTCAAGCTCATGAACCCTTGAGATCATGACGGGAGGCGAAATCAGGAGACAGTTAACTGACTGAGCCACCCAGGCATCCCTTACTTATGCACATTTTAAAAACACTGCCTTCTGTCTGTTCTCATATCTTAAATTTCCCTGGAAGATTAGCTTCTCTACTCATTTAATGAACATAAACCTAACTATCTTTCTTTTTCTTGTATCCATTCATTATATAGGAAACTGTTCTCGGTCCACTTCTACTATGTCTACTAAGGAAGAATGGGCTGGTATCTTAGTATTATCAAGGAGATGTATTAACTAACCATTAGTCATTATTTTCTCTAGTTTTGTAACATGTACTAACCGTTAGTCACGGTTTTCTCTATTTTTGTAACATGTACTGACCGTTAGTCACTGTTTTCTTTAGCTTTGTAACATAGCCACACATTCAGAATTATTAGGGAAATTTGTTGATGGGAGACTTTGCTATCGTTTATGTCCCTCTACTTAATATATAAAGCACAGTAATATGAAAGAAAAGAGAAAAGATGAGAAAAACAAGTGGCAAATTTCAAAGCTGGAAATAATTTCTTTCATGGAAATGTTTTGTATCCTGGTGCTGAAAAGAAACATAGTTTCTAAATAATCAACATTTGAAGAGTTACTGGAGTATGACTGGGGGTAGGCGTTGGTATCACATCCATTGTTTCTACCGGGCAATTCTCTGTGATTCACTTTTACCTTAGGAAGTCATCTAAAAGCTTTGCTCCGTTCTAAAAATTTAGAACCTTATGGCACAAAGAAGCAGAGAAGAAAATGTTATTGCAGATTCCTTCTTAACTAATGATCAGTCTGGTCTGAGAGATTCAAATCCAATGGGGATTGACATTTGCCTGCCTTGAAATGAAAAAAATGATCCATTTGAAGTGTTTAGAATCAGTCAATGCTTGTGCACTCTGCAGATAAGATAACAGGCTGTATCCGGAGAACTCTCAGTTTCACAAGTTATGTCCTAAAGCTTGAAGAGGCCTGAGATACAGTTTCGGAACCCAAATGGCTCCGTGTGTGATGGAGCACATCAGCTATTTCTGGCAATTCCTTGCCACCCCCTTGCCACGCTTCAGCTCAGGCTTCTGTATTCCCAAACAAACCCAAACCATACAGAAGCTTTTGTGAATACCAAGCACAGACTTTTTTTTTCTAAAGTAAAAACCTGTTTCATTGACCTATGTGCCATTTCCAGGTATGCTCCTAACCACCTCATCAAAACTGGCACTGGCTAAATGCTGGTTTTGATTGCCAACCTTCAAAAGAGAAGGGGAATCACAGAAGAAAAAATTAACAAGTGTGCACAGTTCCAAAATGTGTTCTACAAATGTGTTTTAAATCAAATGAATCATCCTTTGGCACAAGCTATTCACTTTATAGTCATTCATTCGAACCGCTTAGTCTCTGTCTCCTGAAGACTGTGGTTTGCATTATTCTTGATGAATGAGACAGTTACCTTAAATCATAAATAAAACAAATAGAAAAACTTAACATCTGACTCTTACCAAAAGGTATGTTATCTCACTTTGCGCTGGCAATATGTTTTAAAGAGAAGTATTCAGAAAATCAGTTTAAACCACAAAAAGAACCCAGGGTGTATCTGTACAGAACTGCTGCATGAAAAAAGTGATTTGATCAAACAAATATATTTTGATTAAGAAAATCTGTGGTCCTTCCAAATATTTTATCACTTTGTTTTTGTAGTCTTTTTACTCCATAAAGGTGGTTTCAATTATTTTTTTCCAATTGAAGTATAGTTAACATACAATGTTATATTAGTTTCAGGTGTACAATGTAGTGGTTGACATTTATGTACATTATGAAATACTCACCATGGGAGTCTAGTTACCATCTGTCACCACACAAAATTATTGTTATTATATTAATAGTATTGACTATATTCTCTATGCTGTGTTCTGTGTCCCCATGTCTTATAACTGTAAGTTAGCAACTCTTAATCTTCTTCATGTTTTCACCCATCTCCCCACCCCTCCACTCTTCCAAGTGTCAGTGTATTCTATGGATTTAGGAGTCTGTTCCTTTTATGTTTTATTCGTTTGTCTTGTTTTTATTCTTGTATCTTTCTAATTTGATTCATTTGTCACAAATAGAATTCATGCTGTATAATATTCATATTTATTCCTGAAATAATTTTTTGTTAATTTCAAATAATTGCAAGAATAAAGTTTTCCAAAAATGAGTAACATGTAAATATTGGTCTTCTAGGACATAAATTGAGCTTTTTTCTCATCTCCTTTGATCTTTACTGTTAAAGAAATTGTATTATCCATTCATAACTTCTTCAAAACTATTTTTAAGCTGATTCTTAGTCAAGATAAAAACTTAATACAAGCATATAGTATCTTCATCATTTTATGTAGACTACCTACATCAGCCTATATGTATTTCACATTTCTTTCTAACATCTTCCTTACCTCATAAAATTATACGTTGGGAGTGATTGTTATGAAATGGCAAGAAAGAAGCAAGAAACAGATGATTCTTGGGTAAGCCCACTCCTTTTGATTCTTATGTGACAGGTGTCTCTTGGATGCCAGGATATCATCACCTTGCTAGAAGGAGTTTCTCCCAGAGGAGCCTTGCTTATCTGCCTCCTTCTCTGATTCCTACTGAGCTCTAATTTTCACTCACCATGTGAATTGACAGGAAGGATTTATTCAGAGATCTATTTTAGCTCATTTTAAATCCAATTCCAGGCTTCTATCTGTGGGCTTCTATAACATGTTACCCCAACACAGAATTAAATTGCACTCTATACAACTATGATGAAGGTCTCTGTACATGGCTTTATTCATCTCAGCTACAAGAATTTCACTCTAAGATAAGATGGAGTCATTTAGTCCAATTATTATATATGTACTACATATAGTACTCTATATAATAAATATCAAGAATTTATTAAGACAACAGAAGAATCTATTTAAAATGAGTTTCCAAACTGAAAGCTGAATGTAGTTATTTTTTATAGCTTGGGGGTTGGCTACTAAGATCACAAAGTAGTACAAAATGTAGTAGGTATATTACATTGAAAAGAAAAATTCAAAAGTTGGCCCCAAATATATCTTGGGGATGTTTTAAATGGCTCAAAATGGGTCCACATTTGGAGACTACAAAGTCTTCTGATAAAATTTATGAGTAGCTACAGAAAGCTAGCACACAATGCTAAAAACAGATATCAGTCAAGGAAATAGTGGAACTCAACAAATACAGTGCAGTTGTGTGCACTGTGTGAACCTTTTATTTATCCATAACCTCTCCACAGCACCACAAGACCAGAAGAGAGGAAGAAGGGATAAAACTGTTAACCATTATCTCTCAAACCCTGAAAAAGGCCATTTTATACTGGGATATACTGGGTACTAATAATTGAAAGTAATAGAAAAGTATGAGATATCCCAGCATGTCATCGGAGAAAGGAAGGCAAGTTTCAACAGATCAGTGGAACTCTGTTCTGTTTTCCACTTAAAAAAAAGTCTATGGGTCTGGTATGTATTGGGATGTCTGCTTCTTGTTTGAGGGCCCACTGTCATGATACATTTTGTTATTTGCTTGGCAATCCCCAAGAATGGCCGAGAAATGAAACACCTCTGATTCGCTAACCTGACATCGCTGCATTCTGAGCATAGGAGAACCAGAGAAAATTATTAAAAACGAACCATTTGTGTCAGAAGGGTCACCCCGACTTGGTCAAAAAAAGAGGCCTCACTGAACACAAGTGATGCCACTAACCTTCCACATAGTATCACAGTCTCTTCCCGCTATCGCGGCCGTAGTCATTTTACTCAATTTCTAATATTATTATCTGTATTACAATTTACATCATCAAGAATGAGTTGCAGACTTTCGTAATGCTGGGGCAGGAATACATGTATGTGCATGTTAGCTCTGTGTAATTGTAAACGGCTATGTTTTTGTGTTTGGCTTTCCTAAGCTCAGACCCAGTGGAGACTAAAACTCCCTAATGAGAGAGTTGGCTATTAACTGGAGCAGACATAGTTTATTTAAGTGTCTTGAAAATCTAAACCCAGCTGAAGACAGACTTGACTATCATCAGTATCCCAGACAGTCTTCACAGACCCAAGGTGTCTTAGTTTGTATTTTTCCAGTAGATGCTGTGATAAAAATTCGAATTCAAGTTTTTTATTGGGGAGATTATCTCACAAGACACAGATAGGGGAGTATGAAAATGAAACAGGGGAACCAAGGAAACCTCTGGAAGGTGAGTTATTGGTCAGGTTGCCCAGGGGGAAACCAGAAATTAAGTCTAAGTGGTGAGAGCTGGTATAGCACATTTGCTTTAGAGTTATCCCTTCCAAATGAAGAGAAAGCTTGGGTATTTACACATTAACTCCCCGTTGGTCCTTGACTGCGCGCTGTTCCAAGGAAGAGACATAATTGAAGGAGTATTAATTCTTAAACCTTCCAGCCTGAAGTGTTTGGCAGAACTGACTCTGATGCTCAAAGGAAGCCCTCCCAAGTAGACTAAGTGCTGGCAGCTTGAAATAGAAAAGTTACCGTCCATTTGTAAATTCCAAAGGGATATTGTTGGGACACCAACAAGATACGCATTAGGTATACTGGATGGGTCAGAGTACTTTAAACCAGTTAGTGTTTAACTGAGATAATAAGTTCCATATGGATTTAAGGGAACATGGGGTATCAGTAATTTGTAAAAAAATCCAACTCTAGTAATGAGAGTGTGTTCAATCTCTATAAAGGCAGGCTTCACATCTGCTTTTTACATTGTTTAAACCATCATACCTTCCATAGTGCCTGGCACGTAATAGATATACAAGTTATTTGGGAAAGAAATAATTTTACGGTATTTAATATTTTTACTAAGGAATTAATCAAAGATATGTAAAAGGGAACATGTAAAGAGATATTCATTACATTATTAATTTAGAAAGGGCCTCAGAACAATAATAAGTAGAGCTTTAAGACTAGTTAAGACTATTGCTTTAATAAATGAAATGCAAATTATATTATTTTCAGTGTCTTTCCAGAGAACTGCTTCAATACTTCTTTAGTCTTATTCCAGTAGAATAGTAGGAAAGAAGAATATGAGGCTAATGGTAGTCATTAACTGTTTTTCTTAAAAAAATAACCATTTATTCGTTTCTATTCTCTAAAATAAAAACAGAAATTATCTCATTATTTATATTGCAAGGGATATTGGTAGGTATGACTAGAGGGATTCAAATTAGAGAAGTAGATGAAAATAAGTGGGAGTGCCCCTGTTTGCTAACTGTTGGTTTAGCTGAGTTTCTTAATAGTTTTGTTATTGTTGTTGTTGTTTATCTATTTTAAAGAGAGAAAGACAGACAGAATGTGAATGGGGGAGGGGCAGAGAGACAGGGAGACAGAATCCAATGCAGGTTCCAGGATCTGAGCTGCAAGATCATGACCTGAGATCATAAACTGCAAGATCATGACCTGACCTGAAGTCGGACGCTTAAATGACTGAGCCACTAGGCACCCCTTGTTTCTTAATATTTTTAATTTAGCATTTCCTTTTTGTGGAACCAGAAAAAATAATTCTCATTTTTTAAGAGAGCTCTTAAAGTTAAATAAAAGAATGGGTGGATTTAACATAAAAATGATCAGCAGTTGAGCATTACATAGGAAATATATATGTATATATATGTATATTTACATGTATATTACATCTATATATATACACATATATGTAAATATCATGTTTATACACATATATGAGTGTACACATATAAATGTATACAGTAATGCCCATTTATCTGTGGAGGATACATGTCAAGACCCCCAGGGAATGCCTGAAACTACAGCTAATAACAAACCCTATATATACTATCTTTTCCAATGCATATATACTTGTGCTAAACTCTATAAGTAGGCACAGTAAGAGATTAATAAAAATAATAATAAAATTGAACGATTATAATAAAAATATGTGGCTTTTTGAACGTGCTTTTCTCTCTCTCTCTCTCTCTCCCTCAAAATACCTTTTTGTATTGTACTCCCCCCCTTTTTTTAAGTTTATTTATTTTGAAAGACAGGGAGAGAGAGATCAGAGGTGGGGCAGAGAGAGAGAATCCTAAGCAGGCTCCATGCTCTCAGCTCAGAGCCCAATATGGGCCACAAACTTACAAACCAGAAAATCATGAAGCAAGTGGAAATCAAGAGTCAGATGCTTAACTGACTGAGACACCCAGGCAACCACGTACTCATCCTTCTTATGAGAATGATGATGTGAGATGATAAAATGCCTCCGTCACAAGAGGAAGTGAGATAAATGACATAGGGTTTGTGACATAGCATTAGGCTATTACTGATGTTCTGATAATAAGTCAGAAGGAAGATCGTCTATCACTGGACTATGGGTGACCACAGGTAGCTGAAACCATGGAATGCAAAACTGCAGATAAGATACCTATGGGAGAGCCTAAGTGACTCAGTCAGTTGAGTGTCTGACATCAGCTTAGGTCATGATCTTGTGGTTTGTGAGGTCCAGCCCTGCATCCGGCTCTGTGCTCAGAGCCTGGAGCCTGCTTCAGACTCTGTGCCCCCGCCCACCTAGCACCCAGAACACATGCTCATGCTCCGTCTCTCTCTGTCTCTCAATAATAAATAAACGTTAAATTCTTTTTAAAAAGATACCTATGTAAATGCTACTTACATATTTGTGATAGTAGTTGTGTTATATATTTTAAATATATTATGTAGTGTATGCATATAAATATGTCTTTCTGTATAGAACTTTTAAGATTATTGCATTCAAGGGGGTGCCTGGGTGGCTCAGTCAGTTAAGCATTCGACTTCAGCTCAGGTCATGATCTCATGGTTTGTGAGTTTGAGCCCTGCATTGGGCTTTGTGCTGACAACCCATAACCTGGAACCTTCTTCAAATTCTGTGGTGCTCTCTCTCTCTCTCTCTTTTTCTCTCTCTCTTTCTCTGCCCCAACCTGCTTGTGCTCTATTTTTGTCTCTCAAAAGTAAATAAATGTTAAAAATTAAAAAAAAAAGATTATTGTGTTCAGGTTTTACTTTTCATTAGTCTTCTTTTTGTAAATACCAATAATGGGTCTATAATTTTTCACTGGTATTACATTTCTGATGATTCATATAGTTTAAAGAATTTATGTTCAAATTTCATAAAACATTTGGACTCATTGTTTTTATAATTTTATATTTATTTTGATAATTAAAAATATAAACACAGAGTTTCCTCTATATTACATCTTCCATCCTATATTTGGATTAAACATGTATTGACTTAAGATTTCAAAGGTACTAACAAAGTTGACACTAAGTACTCAGAAGCTGGTTTTGCAACTGGTACTCTTGGGATGGTTAATCATCAATATTATTTCTCTGTTCCTTAAATGAACATTGGTAGTTAGCGATTTGTAGTTCATAAGGACCTTTTAATTTATCTTCAAAAAAAAGACTTTGAACACATGTTATTTTGTTAAATTATAGACGTCAACTGAATAAATTCTTCGGTTGCATATTTTCTTCCTACAATTGCTTTATTGTTTTCTTGTCAATCCTTGCTGACTTTTCATGGAATGTGTTGGAAACTTTTTCTCAAAATTTGCCTTTTGTGTCTGTACGTCTTATAGTCACATCCCTTATTACAATTTTAATTGATAACAGGTCTTAAAACAAAGGCATAGATTTGTTGTTGTTCAAAACTTGTTGTATTTGGGTTGATTTTTTTCTAGTCTGATTGCATGATCCACCATTTCACTAGAAGCTAGTGGTAAATTACCAAAAGAACTTGCCTATGTGTTTGTATATACTCCCCCCCCCCAATTTATCAATGAGAAGAGCACAGACATTATATTGATTATGTGTAATTGGCTATGCATTGGATGGTAACAAATGTTAGTGGAATATTCATTCCACATGTACTCATTTGCAAATTGTATACATTGGGTAGGACCCAGTGCCTGGCCTTACAGACCTCTTGTTTCAGGATCCCCTTTCAGAATATTAAACCAAACCATTACAGCTCCAAATCAAATTGACAGTCATTTATTCCTCAGGTTAACAAAAAGTAAAGTCCCACACATTAACCATCCAGGAAAGCAAGATATATACATAGATCCATAAATGCATGTATGAAAACAAACTCTGAGCTTACTAGAATGTAGCTGGAATAGAAAAACCTGGTTGTGTTTGGAGAATGGACTGCCAGACATCTCAACCTCAAGTTTGCTTTGCCTCTAGCATGTTTCCCTTATTTTTATCTAGCTAGGTGCATTTTGAAGGAAATTTAACTTGAAAAGCATGTTTCTAAAGCTAAACCACAAACTGAGCAATGTGAATAATAATGATTCTTGGCCTATTGTTTTTCAATTCCAGAAGGAATCTGACAGACCAAATCAGTAACAAGTAATAATGCCTATATAATGGTTTCACACAGCTGTGTCTTTTTCTTTTTTTCACAAACAAGCCTGAAAATTAGAAAAAAATAATTTTTGGAACACAGTGGGGAAATGTTTAAAATTATTCAAAGCCATGCAGTTTAACCTCTTCTCAATATCAGTAAACCGTGTATACTACTTTTTTTATTTCAGATTATTCTTTTATATATATACTTGTGTGTGTGTGTGTGATTGTGTGTGTGTGTGTGTATGTGTGTGTGTGTGTGTAACTGTATTGGGGTGTGTTTAATATCTCATGAAATTTACCCATTTCAAGTGAACAATTCAATAATGTTTAGTAACTCTTCTGACTGATGCAACCATTGCCATACATCAGTTTTAGGATAATTTTATCCCCCTAATAAGTAAACAATAAAGTTATCACTGCCTTTTAAGCTCTGTTTTCAAAGAGAAATTCTAATTTAAGAGTCTTTATGTTGAATTTAGTTTTTCATAAATAAAACTCAACACAAAGTGACTTGAGTTTAGTTCACAAGCTTGGGAATGAATGTTGAGAATTTTTCCACACTTTAGATAAAATGTACTGTCTTCTGGTGCAAACTGAAGTTTACACAGCTCTGTCTAAGAATTCTTGCTCTGTGTAGACTAAAGACCATTGTCTGTTTGTGATTGGGAATTGGAAATGCAGGAAATTACAGACATTAAAATGAAAGCCAAATTCTTAACAAGTATTACTATTTTGGTATTCACATAATTTTCTTTGTAGCTTTACTTATGCAATCCAAAAATGGAACAACTTAAATCTGTTTTTTCCAAATGTGCTAAAATTTTTATGTGGCATGTGAAAATTAATTTGTTCTAGGCCTTAAAATGCTAAGGTCAATTATGTGGCATTTACATAATTGCAAAAATATGTGTTGATTCATCTTCTTTATTTGAATTCTTGAGAATTAGAAATCTTCCAAAACTCATTCTGGCTCAAAACGTATTTGACAAAATTCTTCAGATAAATTAATCTTATTCCTGGAACTAAAGAGGTCAAACCACAGGCATCATGGAAATTAAGCAGCAGGTAGTCTGCCTTCACAATTTCCCCTTTGTTTTCTGTTTATGTTTTTTAGAATCTATTTGTGGGGAATACAATGTTGTTTATTACAATAAATGTTTGCATTTCTTAATCAAGTGATATGGGTAGAGAAAAGAAATTTGGGACAAAAAGAGTTTGGGAAGTATTACTAAATGCAAGCATGAACAATGCAAATTTTACAGCCAAAATAGAAATTTTGCAGGCATGATTGCTTTCAGAAATTCTGTAAGTCTCTGCTGGTGCACATTTTGTTTGTATAAATATGCAAACATACCTGAATTAGCATATTTCCCACCTGCATCCTTCAGACAGCTAGACTACAAAAAATTAATAAGCACAACCTCTTTTTTACTACTTAATTTGTTAGATTTTAATTGAAATTAGATAATGGGCTTGGGATGCATAATTTGAAGAGATGTACAGTGCATATGAGGATCCATGTAATTGTCAAATGCATTGAACTCTTTCCTATTTTACTTAAAAATTTTCAAGTGATTTCTTTCAAATTAACAAATGAAGACTATTTTGTTCTTGAAGAGTATAAACACACCATAAATAAGGCCCTAGCATCAAGGTAACATAGAAGAAGGGCTGCTCAGGGGCACGTGGGTAGCTTAGTCCGTTAAGCAAGCGTTCAACTTCCTCTCAGGTCATGATCTCATGGTTGGTGAGATGGAACCCCGCATCAGGGTCTCTGCTGTCGGGACTGAGCCTGCTTTAGAGCCTGTCTCCCTCTCTCTGTGCCCCTCCCTGCTTGCACTCTCTCCCTCTTTCTCAAAAATAAACATTATAGAGCTGATCAGGAAGATGATTTTTATGGTAATAAACTATTCTATATTCTATACAGTTACTCACCAGAAATCTTCCTTTCTGGAATACTCCCTTCCCCCACTTTTTTTTCAATCCAATCAGTATTTCTATATATAAATAAATTGGATAGGTCTGAGCTAATTTTGGAAATATGATTTTGAATGTTGGACCAGCCTTTGCAGATTTTCTGGTATTGGAATTTTGGGCTTTTACCTCCGTAAAGGAGGAGATCTATCTCCATGATTCCTAAAGAAGACTTCTCTCCCTGCTTCAGTTAGTCTCTGCTACACTCAGGGTAGAATTGCTGGGCGTATACAAGCCATAGAGTCAGGCCTACATAAACCATACACAGAGCAGAATTTCTCAACATTTTTTCTGCTTCCACACACAAAATCAATAATATCTAGATATAACGTATACTTCTATGGTGTACATTTATGGAGGAATAATGCACTATAAAAATTCATGATTCATACAATAGTGATAAATAATGGTTGCTCACCCATGCATGTGATACTTATAAGGACAGTTGTCATTCCTTCAGGAGTAAATCAATTTCTCACTCACTCAAGAATGTATGTAAGTAAAAGTGAAGTTATTATAGGGCCACACATGAATTCAACAAATGCATGAATGCATGTGTGTGTGTGTGTGTGTGTGTGTGTGTGTGTTTCAAATTTTGGTGTCTCAATTAAAGTTGGCTATTTATTACTTGTGACAGAGATCCTAACTGACCCTACACACCAGGGTTTAAATATGACTCCTTGAAGAATTCTGAAGAATTCTGGACTGATATAACTATGGATCATTTTCTCATTTTTCTTTTCTCTTCTTACTTATAAAAATGAAAGGATCAGGTAAACAGAACAAAATGTTTTCCCCTGGGCCTCAAGTATGCCAACTAGAAGTAGGTCCAGATAAGAGTGGTAGCTTATGATTTAGTGTCTAGTGTCTAACAATGTGATGTGACTAAAACCAGGGAGCTGATGAACAGAGACACAAGAGGCCAATGGATAGGAAGCCTCTAAGATCAGAGGATCTCTTAAGGATTTCAGATGAACAGAAGGATGTCTTTCTTAAATAACATAATAGGTTAAAATTATGTACTGTTAAAACTGCTGTAGGCTGTTTTTAAACCTTAGTAGGTTAGACATCAAAGACTTCATCATGGAAATCTCTGGATTTGATGGGAGTGACACAAAAACAAAATTACATCAGGGCTGTGTGCATTCCAGATATTTTTTTAGATAGCTCATAGTGCTGTCAAGAAGAGGGCTTTTACTTTCTTGAAATAACTTTTAGATAATATTCCACTACTATAATTGTCTTAAAATATTGTTTTTATTATTGTTTGGGTATGATAAGACCAACAGATCAGTCAGGAGATGTTTGTTATGAAGAAGCTAGTTTGTTCCTCACAGTTCTCAATGGAAGGGGAGAATGCCGCACCATGGACGGTCACACAGAAAAGTGCCTGGGTCAGTCAGGAGGCAGAAGGAGCAGGCAGAAAGCATGGGCAAGAGACTTTATTGTGGTTTCTGTAGGAAAGGCAAGATAGGTACACCTAGAATTGGCTTGTTTGAATAATTTCAGTGGACTTTGAGGTATAGGGACTCTCTAGCTGTCTGGTACTTGGCCGTGGGATGATTAGGGTAGAGAAATATTGCCTCCTATGGTGAACAGCTAGATAGAGAAGGCTCTGGATTTATTACTTTGCCTATGAAATGTACTCATTTTGGCCAGTCTTTGCTATTTGTAGGAATCGGGTAGCCCTGGGAGAGGCAATCTACCCCAGTCAGCAAGGCTTCAGATGCCAGAGCATTGAGAGCACAGAAAATAAGAAGAGATAGTTAATACAGCTACACAGGAAGATCTAAGTAAAAAATCCTGTTTTGGCCTCTTTTCAAATTGAAGTAGCATTTACACATACTGAGTCGTATTAACTGTAAGTCTAACATGCAATGACTGTTGACAAAAATATGTGCCTCACTCAAAATATAGAGTATCTCTATCGTGGCCTCTTCCTGTCTGTTTACAGTCAGTGTCCTAAGTTTAATTTATTTAATACCAGTGTATATTTTGTCTATAACTATATTATATATTTTATGCATTATAATAAATATAAAACTATATAATATATAACATATATTATATAGAATATTTAAATATTATTATATATCATGTACATTTTTCTCCTCATTTCTGTCTTGGTTGAGTACATGAACCAAACAGCCCGATAGGTTTGATTATATTTCTTACTATTATGTAAAGAGGAAGCGGCGTAAATGTCAGTCCTCTCCTGCACTAACAGTGTACTTAAGTTGTCCCTCTCCACTCCTGCAGTGAATTAGAAGGCAGCAAGCCCTTTGTCACAGGCTCGACAGAGGGTGCCATCAAGGTCCAGAGTCAGCTCCATCTGTTCTGTGCTGGAATGCAGCAGCTGTACCCCCGAGTGACTGAGTCAGAACAGACCTATTACCTCAGCAGCCTTTAAAAGAAACACACACACACAAACTCACAATGTGGTTAGCTTAGTTATAATCTAAACTTTGTTCTTCATTCATCTGGGCTTGACTTTGCACCATAATCCTTTTCCCACCACCATATTTTCATTAGCCACATTCAACAACTGTCCCTCTTAGTCTTTGGAGCTATGTATACTAAAATAACCTTTTCTGCCCTAAAAAGTTGTATAAGATCTGATCTGATCTTGCCCAAGAGTTCATATTTAGTTATTTACTTTGATTACTAACTTGAATTTTGAAGCTTGTACACTATTGTCTTTATTTTGTGGAAAACACTCAATTAAGACAACTTCTAGTAGATGTTGTTGAAAGTAATCCTACATTGGTTGGGAACTTGGGATATTAAAATCCCATCAAAGCAAATTTTCTGAATATATAACTAGGGAAACTTTCCTAAGGACAACTTTAAAAAATAATTGGTATTTAGACATTAAGACTCATGAAGTCAAGATACAGCTTCTAGAAATTTTAAGGTATTGAGAAATTTTAAGAATTAAGATATGAAGTGAGTAATTTCTCAAACAACTTTTGGCTATCTGGGAAGAAAGGGTCTATCCTTTTCATGTAGATTGTTTGTATTATCTCTGGAAAACATTTTTTAAGTTTGGCATAGGAAAATAGCTAGAATTGTAAAGCAAATATTTTCAGAAATAAAGAATATTGTATATTTTAAAATAATGAGTGCATAGTTAAATGCCTGTCTATGCATTTTGAAAGTACACTATGTTTCATGTGTAATTGATGAAGAAAAGAAGACTCTTCCAGAATTAGTTGAATTTCATTTGTTTCACATAAAGAGTAAAAGACAACCAGATGCTCCAGCACCATATCATCTGTGTAAGAAAGAACTTTAGGTTAAAACACACACACACACACACACACACACAGACACACACACACACACACACACACACAAATATTTAGATGAAAAACCAACTATCAGCATTGTTGCCTTGTATATCAAAGCATAATGTCTTTGGATAGGGCTCACTAGACTCAGAAACAGCAGAAACTTTGAAAGTACACATGGACTCCAAAAGACCTAAAGAGAAAAGAATATTGTAGAACATATCAGCAAATCTAAGGAACATATTTTATTTTTGTTCAAGATGTAATGATGTTGTAGATATATACAACCTCTTCAGGAATCTCATTATTTTATGATAAGTTTGCTAATGTACTGTATTTTTCAAAGACAAATAGTTAAATAAAAAACTTTTATTTGCCCTAATTTCTATTATTTCCTACCTACAAGATTCCTTACATTAGAAATTAATCAAGTGTAAGTAAACAATAACAGTTTTTAAAATAGCTACTTATCAATATTAATCTCTTTCATATTGAAACATTATTTTTGAAACCTGTGGTTTACCTTCCATAGATTTTCAAAACCATATCACATATGTGAGATAACAGAAAATATATATTAGTCTCTGTCCCTAGGTCCTGGCAGAGAGCTCCTAAAACTCTTGTAATTTTTTTAACATCTATTTATTTTTTCTGAGAGAAAGACAGAGAGAGTGAGAGCAAGAGCACAGAGAGGGACAGAAAGGGAGAGAAAGAACCCCAAGCAGGCTCCACACAGTTAGCACAGAGTCGGATGTGGGACTTGATCTCATGAACTGTGGGATCACTACCTGAGCCAAAACAAAGAGTCCCCAGGTGTCAACTGACTGAGCCACCCAGGTTCCCCAACCTCTTGTAATTTTCTAAGTGATAGAGCAATAGGAGCATTTTTTTTGTTCTAGTACTTGGTCATTGGCATCAGTTTCTGACCCAGGACTCCCTAAACTCTTGTAATTTCCTGGGTGAGAGATGTGTCTGTTGTTCTAATGAGGTGACTCTGGGTAAGTTTCTGGATGGCTCCTGGATGCAGACTGGTCAGTGGAAAGACCAAGCCATGGAATTTACAGCCTTGCCACCCATTCTCTTGAGAAGGGAGAATGCCTGAACATGTCATTAAACTTGAGCATGCTCACATGATGAATCCTCTGTAAAAGTCCCAATAATATGGGGTATGGAGAGCTTCCAGGTGTGTGAGCACATCCACATACCAGGAGGGTGATACACCCAAACTCCACCAAGAGAGAAGTTCCTGTACTTGGGACCCTCCCAGTGCTTGCTCTGTGTATCTTTTTATAACCTTTAATGAATTGATAAATGAAAGTATTTTCCTGAGGGCTGTGAGCCATTTTAGCAAGTAAATCAAAGGGGAGGAGGAGGTCATGGGAACCTTTGATTCACAGCCAAGTCAGACCGAAATTGTGAGTTACCTGGGAGCCTACAACATACAACTGGTATCTAAATGGGGGACAATCTGTGGGACTGAGCCCTGGACCTATGGATAGCTAACTCCAGTAGGTAATGTCAGAATTTAAAATGTAGGAAACCCAGCTGGTGTCATAGAATTGGTCAGTGTGAGGAAACCCCACACATTTGGTGACCAGATGTGTCAGAAGTGTTGTGACTGTAGGAGGAGGAGGAGAATGTCAGCACTATTGGTTCAGGTGAGGAAATTACTTTTCTCTTTACCATAGAAAATTAATGACATAATTTTATAGATAATGGCATCTCTGCTAAACATATTATAATTTTCATTTTGGTTTGAATTTTATTATTTTAACATCAATAGATAAATAGAATTTATCTTTCAAAGGAGATAACCACAAAAATGTATACTTTACTGCAAGGCTAACAAACTGTATAGCTAGTTTCATGCAAGGTCGTCATGACATTAGGCACTAAAGACTCTGAGGGGCTTATAATGTAGTGGGAAGACATATTGGTAAGCAAATTATATAATTACAACATAATGCAGGAGGCTAAATAATCAGGGAATGTACATCAGAAGGGAGGAAGAAGCTGATTAACTGTTGCCTAAGCAACTCAGGAAGGCTACATGAGGGAATTCTGTTAGCAATGGATTTCTAAGGATTATAAATACAAGAGATTTTTCAGATGGAAAAGGAAAAGATTGATTGTTCCAGACAGCAAGTGTAGCAGCACACTGTCGACAGATGACCAGAGGAATTATCCTTAGAATTTTAGTTTGAATGGAGAGCAATAAAAAACAAAACCAGTATGTGTGTTGGAGTCTTATGAAGAACCTTAATTAATTATGTAATGAATTTCAATTGATGTATCTCATTTTAGTTCAGAATTTCCCAAATGTGTGATCTTAACAGTTTTCTGATATAAGCTTCTTAAAACTTTTGGATCTTATATTTAGTTAATAAGCTTAGAAAAGACTTAGTTGAAATTATGAAATTTTGTAGGAGGGGAGGGTTAATGTTTCATTTACTTTATAAAATGATAAGTCATCAAAAGGCGTAGAAAGTTGCATTTCTGGAAGAATTGAGGTGAAAAGTGTAGAATCCAATGCAAGTGAAAAATGGCAATGGAACTGAAGCAGGGCTGTAAAAACAGAATTCAATAAAGAACATCCATCAGCTTTCAGATTTTGAAGCTGTTGGCTTGCAGGGCTGTTGGTGAGGGAGAATATATAAAGAAGTTTAACTCTGAAATTCAAACTTAGGCTGTAAAGAGAGTGAGTCCTGAGACCCAAACAGGAAATTCTGGACAGCAACAGGTTGAGGAAATCAGGATTGGGATGGCAAGATGGAGAACATTAAGCTATGAATGATTATGCTAATTCAAACCCAAGAGTGTTTCTGGATTTAATAGAAGGGTTCACTTCCTAAAAAACCAAGAAGGAAATGTTCTTAAGTGGGCATTGTAATGAATGGTACAAAAATAAAAGGAAGTAATGCTTTTAAAGGCATGTCTGATTCAAAGTGAAAATCTTTCAACCATTTACTGCATAATATTTTCCCATGGAGATAATTTTAAAAAGCTTTGGCTCACTTAGAAAAGAAATACTGAGCCCTTTTTGTTATTACTTTAACTTGTCCAATCTCTAAACCACAGATACCTCAGAGGTTCATTAGAAATTCCCAAACCCAGAAGGAGGAAAGTCCCAATAAAAACAAACAAACCAAACCAGATCCTTTAGGAGTTGAATTTTGAAGTTTTGACTTCCTGATTCTAAGGATGGGTCATATTTTAGCTCCAGAATAATAGTAAATGTGGCTTAAATACACCACAGTTAAAATAATGAACCTCTTCCATGTCTGTCAGTAGATTTGACACACAAGTATATCATGTGTATGTGTAATTCAACTACAAATTGTAAACTATATGAGCCCCATCTCTAACACAATCTCTTTACATGGAAACCTCTTTAGCCCAACTTTTTCTGCTTCTTCCTTGAAATTTGTTTTTCCGATTATTTCATTAGATGCAGCCAATGGCTCAGGTTACACTGGCAATGGGAGAAAATATTGCCTTTCCTTTATAAATAAATAATCGGGGTTTAATTATCAACTATTGAGGGTTATACTTCTCTCATCTCACAGCCCTCTGGACTAGCCATTACATGTGTCTGATTCAAGAGGATGCCAATTGCAGTGGTCTAGAACGATGCAAGTAGACACCCAGGGAACATTTAATCCTTGGTTCCCAGAAAGTAATGTCTCCCCAGAACAGAAATCGAAAACATTTGATAGCAGCTTTTACAAAACACGTATTACAAGATAACAAAGGGTGAAAACACCAGTATAGTTCTAGGCCATGACCGAAGAAAACTTTTAAAGAAGAATTAATTGAAAGAGTCTTGAGCAAGTCAACTGTGACACTGGGGAATTTTTGTCGTGCCTTGCAGGGTTAGAATTTTTTAGTAGTATAATGTAAGTATAGAAAAGCTTCATGGAGGATGATTAACTATGTGATTCATGAGGCTCTCTTTCCCTCCCAACACTTTTTTCTTGTATGTGTATTCTTTTAAGAAATATTTCAGTTAAAATATAATACATTGCACTTGGGATAAGTATGTCATGTCTCTATTCTTTATTTCCCAGAAGACATTTATATCCAGTTTATCCAAAACAGCAAAAGCTAAGGATCAAATAATCAAATACAACCAAGCTGTATTTTACTCACCAAGACATTATTTTAAAAAAGGTCATTAACTTACTAAAAATTATTTCTGTCCTACTGTTTTAATTTTTCTCATTACCACTTTTTCATATTTTTTCCTTGTAAAACTCTGCATTTACTAACCTGCATAAAAGCTTGACCAGTTTCATAGCAGCCTATTTTGTCAACTTCTTTCTCTTAATAAGAGAGTCATTTCAGTAATACATCATTTGATGTATATAAAAGAGGTCTCGGATTAAAACTCTTAATCTTGGCCTATTGGGGTGTTGACCAGTAATTGCTGTTTTAGTTTATACACCTGCATTTTGCTGGGAATGACCTGTGTCTCCTTTTCCTATGTAACTTTTCACTCTACCTGAGAGCATTTTTCTAGTTTTAAGATGTATATATATATAATGTGCATGAGTCGGAAAAGGACAGAGAAAGAGGGAGGGAGAGAATTCCAAGCAGGTTCTGTCACCAGAGCCTGATGTGGAGCTTGCTCTCAGGTACTGTGAGATCATGTCCTGAGCCAAAATCCAGAGTCAGACAACCAATTGAGCCATGTAGGCACTTCTAGATTCTTTTTTCATTCCAGTAACTATGACCCACCATTCTTTCACATCAAAGTTAAAAAAAAAAACAAAGAAATGAAGACCAAAAAAAAATCAAATATATTTTATGATATATATTGCAATACCATGTTCTCTTACATATGAAAAATAATAAATTTAAATGATTTGTATGGATTTTGGAAACTCGCACTTTGAACAAATCAGTCTTTAATGCCTGGGAAGTAACTTAAAGAAATGTAATCCATATCACTGTTTCTCATTAATATTACAAACTCTACAAGCACATAAGGAAGTGTGGATAAATTATACTTCAAGACATGCATTCAGAGTGTTCCAGAAAATCTTTTCAAAAGCATTGATACAGTGTACTGCCCACGGAATTCATCTCTTCCTGCAGTATGTTTTATTAGATCCCAAAATTATTTATTAGGAGAGAGAAAAACAATTTCTGTTAATTATTTATGAATATTAAAATATTGATGAGCATTACCTAAATGTGACTGGATCCCAGCTGGTGCGCAGGGCTGACACTGCTGAAATGTAGCCAACACAAGAGGCGTGCATTAAAAGAGCAGAACAAATGACTTAACAGGGGCCTAAAAGCAGCAATCAGAAAAGGTTCATTTAACTTAGAGATGGCACAAGCTCCGAGCAATTGCCTCTACTTAAGTAAGTGTGGAATTACAAAAGACTATTTATTACAAACTGGGCCCTCAGCTTGCTCAAAGACCTTTGAAGAATGTGAGCAGTTAGAGTCTTGCTCAGTGTAGAAGCAGTAAACGTTGGGCAGATCCCAAACAACCTGCAAAGCTTTCATTAAAAAGTGAATACAGTCTTCCCCACAGTTGTTCTTTGAAATGAATTATTTTCTCTTTTGATTTTTGTTTTTGTTTTTTTCGTGTGTGTTTTTGCTTTTTTTTTTTTGTTTTCATTTTTTGTTTTTGCTGTTGTTTTTTAAGGAGAGATGCCATACATGGTAATTTTCAAAACTTCTCTGAAAAATATATTTTAATTGTTAGGAAAAATAAACAAGTTTCATGGTGATATGGAATGAATGGAGGGTCTCCATGGGTTTACTAAGAAAGTGTTTCAACATCAAGCATCTTTGAAATGCTTTGTAAGTATATATTAAAAGTTACTCCGTTAATGGATTAGTTTCAGCAGGAAAATTAGTGGAATTTCTTCATTTTATACAAAAACAATATTTGTTTCCCAGGACATTAGGGCTACAAACTTTTTATTAGCAAGTGGATAATAAAGTTTTTTTAAGGTTAGGGTTAAAGTAAAAGAAAACAATTCTCAAAATTTAACTTACTGTTATTTATTTATAACTGAGTGATGTACTTAGACACATTGAATGCATTTATAAATTTTAATGAAATATAACCAAAATAAGTTATTCTTTGCTAAGAATCAATTCAAGAGCAGCAAACCAGTATGGGTTGGAGGGGGGAGGGTGCTGTGAGGCCAATCCAAGAAATAAAACAATAATATTGAATAGACGAAAATCAAATATGAAAGGTAAATGATGCTCAGTTACATGAAAGGATATTAATTACTAATGGGAACAAAACATGAATAAGAAAATGTATTTACTTTCCCATCAGAAAAGCAACAACTACATTTTTCTTTGGCAAAAGACTAAATAACCATTCCCAGGCCATTAAATGAATGATGCTTTAATTACAAAAGAGTTCAGAAGATCTTACAAACAATAGAAATAGGAAGATGTGAAATTTATTGCAGTCGATTTGTCATTTAGATTTACCCATTCTAATACAGTCTCAGCAGGCAAGCTTAACAAAAGGTTTATTTTAAGTAAGGAATACAAATGAAAGGCATTTATAGACAGGAACAATTTAAGAGGTTAGATGCAAATGTCAGGATGTGACAATCACAGTAACATCAAATTCTCAAATAT
This sequence comes from Suricata suricatta, assembly GCF_006229205.1. Taxonomy (NCBI): domain Eukaryota; kingdom Metazoa; phylum Chordata; class Mammalia; order Carnivora; family Herpestidae; genus Suricata; species Suricata suricatta. Next base: position 41,771,127 of record NC_043704.1, read on the forward strand.
GAAACTTCTAATGACAGCTATAGAGGAATACTAATATACCGTGTTCTAATAATTCTTGATTTGAGAAAAATCTGTAAGAAAATAGGTCCATTAGCAGTGAAAATAATTCAACAGTTAATGTACTTGAAAATTCTTGATTTTTGTTTGTTTCATGTTTGCAGTTTATTTTGCTGCAGTCCATTAGGGCAAGCTGCTGCTGAAGCCCACAGTGAGCTATCTTAGTTGGCCAGTGTACCAAGCTGAGATTTGAAACCAGAAGTGCACTGAGGGATAGTCTGCATTTTTCTTTTTAGTGGAAGGATTTAAAGGAGGAAATCACTTAACATATATTTAGTCTTCCATTAGAATGAAGGTGACTCTATGATATCTGATACAAACAGATGATTTTTATTCATATTCTATGCTTTAGGCAATGCATAGCAAAACAACAAATATAGAGTCAACACCCAATAAGACTCCTCAAAATATATCCCGAGATTTGTGACACCAAGAGTAGTCAGTTCCTTGGTATTTCCTATTAAATATATATATATATATATATATATATATATATATATTTTAAGGAATAAAAATGTAACAGCAGAAGATTATCCTGATATTTTTATTCATGAGAGATTTTTGTCAAAAGCCAAGACCTACTATAATATGTTCTAAACCCTGTCTATTTTACAGTACACTAAATATTATTATTACCTTTAGATACCAAGGGACTCCTGCTGCATAATGGATTCCAGTCCTCTTAAAGAGTTGCATATGAAAATGTTATCAATGAGCTGAAGAATCTGGCATTAATAACTTTGCAACATTATAACAAATAGGTAGCCCTGATGTTTTGTTCTTTTTTTAATATATCAAATATATTTCATTGCTTACATTATAGTAGCAGATTGAAAACATCTGCTCACTTGCCACTAGTCCACCGGCAGCTGAAAATCTCAGCTCATTTTCCATAGGCCTGTATGTATCAAGGCTATAATCCAGCTGCTGAGACTTGATATGGGGCCAGATTAATACTCCAGAGCCTCTGAAATGGAGACAGTGCTTTCTTGCCAAAGATTAGAGCAATGATAGCCTACATTTGCTCATTCCCTTCTCCTGCTCTTCTTCACTACCCTTCCCAGTTGGATTGATTTGTGTCCTCCCACTATCCCCTCCAATTTTTTTCTTTACAGCTCCATCGCCTGTCATGACAATTAAGAAGGATCGAACATCCAGAAACAGCATCTCTTTATCCTGGCAGGAGCCTGAACACCCTAATGGGATCATATTGGACTACGAGGTCAAATACTATGAAAAGGTAGAGAGATGATGTTAAAGGATTGGGCTGTGTAGGGAAAGAGGTTACCTTCTTATGAGTTGTGCACTTGCAAAGAAATCAGTGGCATGGCCAAGAAATGGTAGAGCTCTGTTCGGAACCCTGGTCTTCTGATACCTTTGATTTATAAGTAGAGTAGGGTTTTGAAATCATTGTGCCAAATATCCCCAATTTTATAGCAGTAAGCCACAGCAAAGATGTCAGTGCCAAACTTAAGCCATCTAGTTATGGGATTAGAAATGACATTTGTCCTACACTGAGACCCTGTTCTACCAAATATTTCACAGTGATTCCTTCATCGGTTGATGGGCTGGTCCCTAGTTTATTGTCTAGGCATTGTTTCCTGACCTTCTCATTCACATGAATTTCATTCAGAACGAATAGGAACATTGAACTAATAACAAAACTATTGTATTACTGAATGGGCAATGAAAAGCTTTCTTGATATTGTACAAGGTAAGAAGGTGGGCATAGATGGATAAGTTTGGTCCACATCATAAAATTGTGGCTCAGTAATACAATTATAAAAATAGGTACATGATTATTTATAAGTAGAATTTAGGATATAGTATTTCATCACTCTAAATGGCACTTATTTTTCTTCAGTTATAAATTATGTTGAGGTTTGAAAGCAAGATGTATTCAAATCTTATCAGAGCTGGGTAGTTTTACAGCTACCAACATGAGCAAAACATATTTGTGTGCAGTTTACAAAGTATTTTAAGGTGAGTTAGAACAAATAGTGTATTGATAGAGCACTTCATAGAACTAATCTGCATACATTATTTAACTTTGAGCTGTCTGATAATCCTACGGAAGTAGGCAAATAGGTTCATCCACAAATAAGAAAACAGAGTCAATGGCATTATTTGAATTGCTCACAAGCTGACTGCTAACGGACAGGCCTCTGTTTTGATTCCAGGCAGCCATGACTCCTCTCTTAGTGTGTTTCTCTGTATTACAAGACTTGCTCTAAATGAGTGTGGATTATTAGAGACAGGAGAATCAGTGGTATGAACAGCTGTGCAAAAAACCACAATGTATAAACATTTATCTACATTGTGTAGTTATTCTCTTTATTGAGAATAACTAATAAGTAAGTATGATGACATGTTTTTTCCATACTGCCACATGCAGGGAGAGGAAGGTCTCTCTCATTAAAAGAAAAAGAGAGGCTGAATCAACTTCATTGTGCTAAAGTCATAGTATAAATAAGTTATCTCCTAGCTTTTGGTGCTCCACTGTAACACTGTGAAATAGTCATCTGATCATGATGTTTTTGAAGTGTGACAAGATAGATTGGGCAAATATAAGAATCCATGTTTTATAGGCAATGCAGCAAAATAAAAAAGTTAATGATATGCCTCAATTGCTATTATGCCAGATAGCAAAACCAAGAAACACCCAACCTTTAGACCTTAAAAGCTAATTGAAAAATGCAATTAATCTATGTTCAAATCTTGACAAACATACACAAAATTCTGAACTTATGTCAGAGTCTACCAAGAAAGCACAATGCACATCCTCATATTAAACAATATTCACCAGTACAGGAAAAAATGGCTGAATCTAGTTTTTAACCCCTAAATATTTTAAAATTTGATACAAACTTACTTGCAATATTATCTTCAATATATATGTTTATATAAATACTTATTTTTATCTTACATACATAAATTTAAAAATTATTCATATATATATATTGATGCTTGGAAATGTTTTGAATGTTTCACTAGAATTTAAGCTCTGTAATCTCTAGCTTTTTTTCTTTCTTTCTTTCTTTTTTTTTCAAGGTCTAGCTTTTTTGACTGTATAGTTCACTAATGATGATAAACAGAGTGAAGTTCTAGGCATCTTCTCAATCTTATAAAAAATGAATTATTTCTGTAAAATAAATGTATTTGATCCTTTTATTATTTAATATATGAATTCAAATGCTAATTAATACATAACCAGCATCTCTAACTAACATGTGTCCGTAACGTACATTTTCTGGTAATATTCTGCCATTTTGGTTGAGGGAATCCACTCTGATTCCCAGCTCAGGTGCAGGGACATTCCACCACTGTTCAAAATTAGATTACCTATAAAGCGCTCAGTATATGTTAATGTGCCTTAGGGGAAAAACATAATTCTGTGTAAATCCTATTTTTGTACACAAGGCATGTGACCAAAAGACTTTACTGTTAATATGCACTGTGAATCTCTTTATGTACAATGTGAGTCTCCTGGAGAAGATCCTTTGGAGAAATATCTCTAGACTTTGATCTGAAGATATTTGTCTCTTCTGGACCACAGTGACTTAGATTAAATACAGTGCACCTATAACTGATGCTGAGAAAGTTATTAATGTAGTGCTATGTATAAAACCTGAGCCTTTTTAAATTTTAACATTTTATAATTGATAAAATAATTTTCTGAGAATCAGTAGGACATCCCTATTAAGTTTCATTCAAAGGGATATTTTCCTCTTTGTACGTTTATTTTTGAAATTGGATTGAAGCTTTCATTCTGGCTCAGCAGTGAAGAAAGTATATCACTTGCATATTCACTAACCTGTAAGAATGAAAACTACCTTTTCCTGCTTTTTCTGCAGGGCACAACTCATTTTAAACAAGTTAGGAGATTCTGTATATATTTTTAGACCAAAAATGCCTCTATTATATTCAGAGAATGAAATAATTGTCATCTCTTTTATGTCTTCTATGCTCTGTGTTAAAATCTGAAAAAAACTGGTTTTGAGTGGCTCACATTTTTATCATCTGATAGCCTAATGAAGATTTGATTTTAACATGATTTTTCTTACCTCAAAGCAGGAGCAAGAGACAAGTTATACCATTCTGAGGGCAAGAGGCACGAATGTGACCATCAGTAGCCTCAAGCCTGACACGACTTATGTATTCCAAATCCGAGCCCGAACTGCAGCTGGATACGGGAGCAACAGTCGCAAGTTTGAATTTGAAACTAGCCCGGACTGTATGTATTATTTCGGTGTGAGGTGTAGTGGGAGGTCGGTTGCAAAGGTGTCTGATAATTCATTGTCCTCTCCATCTAAATGTAGATAATGTTTACACATTTAGAGGCATTGAAAGTATATTGCTTGAAATATTTAACAATTTATATAGCATTGGGTCTGTAGATTTATGTAAGTGTGGGTGTGCATCTGGGTGGGTTTTTTCCTTTTCTACGAATAAAACATATTCCAAGGCCTGGAATGCCACTGGTCTTCTATTGCCCATAAATTGCTTTGAGAAATGCTATTTAATATGGTAACGTACTGCCCGTACCTGTTCATCCAGATGTTCCAGGTTCATTGCATGATTCAGTGAACTATGAAAAGAAACTTGCTGATCCATGAGGATTTTAATATTGTTTTAATCCTTAACACATTCAATCTTGTATCACTTGGAGATTAAGGATTTTCTGAAACCTGATTTATCACCTCATTCACATTCACAAGCAATTTGGATAGTGTTGTGTGTCTGACACCAAATTTGGCATAGACTGGTCTAAAATTGGCAAACATTTTCCCACTAACATTTCTCTTTTCCTCAAATACATTTGCTTCATATTAGAAAAGCCCTCTGCAAAAATATAATTTTCATAAAGCTAATAAATATCATGGCCATGGTACTAATACAGAGTGAACCCAAGTTCATGTTTAAGTTAAGGATTTTATTTAGTGTAATAATTAATGAGGAGACTATTATATATTTATTTCTGTTTATTGTATCCTACAAAAGATTAAACTGGTTTGTTTTTTTAATTAAACTGTTAAAGGAAAATTTGAAGAACAGATAATATACACATATAAATACATATTTGTGTGTGTATATTATAGGCAATCAGGCATACTTAAATTTATTAATTTGTCCCAGACAGATTAATATTGTATAAGACAATAAATGTAATGATAGGAATCATCTTTTCTACTCTACATAAACCAGTTCTATCTCTAGTGAATGTTCTGTTTTAATTGTAATGGGAACAATTGTATTCATCACTCAGTTTCATGCAACTTAAATTCACAGTTGTAAAATATTCTAGGAAGACAATCAAAGATGAATTCCCTTTAGAAATTGATCATCCAAGGGGCGCCTGGGTGGCTCAGTCAGTTGAGTGTCCCACTTTGGCTCAGGTCATGATTTCACGGTTAATGGGTGGGAGCCTTTTATTGGGCTCTGTGCTGACTGCTAGCTCAGAGCCCAGAGCCTGCTTCAGCTTCTGTGTCTCTTTCTCTCTCTGCCCCTCCCCTGTTCAAGCCCTGTCTCTCAAAAATAAGTAAATGTAAAAAAATTAAAAGTTAAAAAAAAGAAACAGATCATCCAGGGAGGGTCTGACAATGACCAGCAAGGTACTGAAATGAGACCCAGTAATCTCTTTTGACTGTTTTAATTTGACATTTCTCCTGGCATGAATATTTCCTATCTAAATATTTTGTTCATGATCTAAAAGCATATTGGTTTTGGTACAGTAATATTTTTATTATGTGCACAACCCATACCTATCAGAAACATTAAAGGGGCGCCTGGGTGGCTCATTTGGTTAAGCAGCCAATTCTGGCCTAGGTCACGATCTCCTCATTCCAAGTTCAAGCCCCGTGTTGAGCTCTGTGCTGACAGCCCAGAGCCTGAAGCCTCTTTCAGATTTTGTCTCTCCCTCTCTCTCTCTCTCATCCCCCCACCCCATGCTCTGTCTGTCTGTCTGTCTGTCTCTCTCTCTCTCTCTCTCTCTCTCTCTCTCTCTCTATATATATATATATATATATATATATAAACATTAAAGATAAACACAAATTATAAAAACAGTTTAATATAATAGCTACACTATCAAATAATTATGCTATTTTATGGCACCCCTTTTGTCAGATGATTGGAAATGCCGCCTACCATAACTAGCTGTACCTTCTGCAAGGTATTGAGAATTGAGTGTTCTTAGAAATTATCAGCTCACACTGAAGCGCGGTAATTCTAACTCAAAGGAGAGCTGTCATCCTCAAAAACACTGACCTACATTTCAATACCTCTGCTAATCCTCCTGTGACGGATACACCCTGTGACTGATACACATGTTTTCACCTCTGTGGCAGTCTTGGAGCGCCTGCTCAGATGTCCCTGCCACCAAGTCAGCGGTGGGCAGACAGCCTCCAGCTGCCGCACCTTCAGGACCCACCACAGGCTTCATGCAGGGGCCACGCTCTCTACCATGACTAAACGCCGCACAGGGGACAGGAGGCAGGGCCCTTCCACGCCATGCAGGACGACACAGGCAGTCTTCCCTCTGGGCCTCCAAGAAGAAATGGCTCTCTGAGAACATTAGAAATCGAATGTTATAAAATACCATGAAAGTGCATCTTGAACAGGTTTAAAACAAATTTAAAATTTTAGATGACGTCATAACAAAGTTTAATTGCATTTTAGCATTAGTAGTTCTCAACTTTTTTGTAACATTGAACTAATGCCGGAAAGTTTCCTTTTTTTTTTAAAGACTTTATTTTTAAGTAATCTCTACACCCAAAGTGGGGCTCAGAATCACAGCCCCGAGATCAAGAGTCGCGTGCTCCACCACTGAGCCTGCCAGATGCCCCGCAAAAGTTTCCTGTTATAAAATGATTACAAATTGAATTTCTTTCAAACTTTTAAATGGTTATTTAAGTTAGGAACAACAAAAACTACATTTGCTTTACCAAGACAGATCACAAATCCCAGCAAGGAAAAAACACATGTTCATGATATCCTGTGGTGGGAATGAGGCGTATTGAGGGGCAGCAGGGTCAGATCACCATTAGATAAACATATTTTATGTTTTTAATCAGCACTTAACTCTAGCTGATATGTAAATTTTCAAAGAGAACAACAAATCTCAATATACTAATGTGATTCCAGATTTACTACAGATAATGCTGTGGCGGCATTTTGCACTAACCGCTAATGAGCCTTCAGTGTCTAAGGTTTAAGAAATATTCCATTTAAAAACTACAAGGTTTGGGGGTTTTGGCAAATAAATTTTATACTTGCAATATTTCCGCTGATGGATAGAGCAGATGAAAAGAGAATAAAAAGGAAAAGATGAGCTTTTTAACATCCCATTCCTCATTTATAAAAATCTTGGAGTGGTGCAGTTTGATATTTTAAAAACCCAGTTTACTCTTTTTCACCATAGAGTTCTTCCAGACTTTAAATATGGATGAGAAGAAAAGATATCTTTTGTCTCAGGGGGAAAAAAAAGACAAAAATTAACTCTCTGTTTTTTTAATCAGATGACATATTCATAAAAATTTGTTCTAAGAACTTAAGAGTCTTGTTATATATTGATATTATAAACTATTTTAATTCAAAACTTAAAAAAATTAAAATTTAAAAATGATGTTTATATTTCTTTAACATTTTTCTGTTCTACTTTTTTCTAGTTTTATTTTTAAAAATTATTTGAAAAGTTATCTTTCATAAGACATCTAGATATTTCTTAGTAGAGCAAAGTGTGTTTTTACCTGAAGTTTAGATAATATTTTTTGAACTTGGTTAAAATGTCTTTTTTTAATGTTTATTTATTTTTGAGAGAGGGAGAGAGAGCAAGCAGAGAAGGATCAGAGAGAGAGGGAGACACAGAATCTGAAGCGGGCTCCGGGCTTTGAGCTGTCAGCACATCATGAACTTGAACTCATGAACCATGAGATCATGACCTGAGCTAAAGTCGGATGCTTAACCAAGTGAGCCACCTAGGCACCCCCACATGTCTTATTTTTTATAATTATTATTATCTCCACTTTACAGATGACGACACTGAGGCATTGAGAGATTTAAGTAACCTTTCCAAAGCCACACAATTGGTAAATGATGGGTCTGATTTGAGAACCCATGTGTTTATATGATAATAAGCATTTTCTTTTTTTTTTTAAGTTTATTTGTTTATTTTGAAAGAGGGAGTGAGCAGGATTGTGGAGAGAGAGGGAGAGAGAGAGAGAGAGAGAGAGAGAGAGAGAGAGAGAGAGAATCCCAAGCAGGCTTGCACTGACAGGAACCCTGATATCATGACCTGAGCTAAAATCAAGAGTTAGACAGTCTACCAACTGAGCCACCCAGGCGCCCCTTTAAGCACTTTCATAAGCATTTTTATTTGATCCTGTTCTGTAAGTTATTCTGGTTTGGGACACAGTTTATGTGATTTTTCTCAGATTGCATAACTGGGAAGTGAAGTCCATGAAGCAGGAATCTCCACATTTCAGAGTACTAATCCAGTGCTGCGGTTGTACATTAAAAAAAAAGATATTATGCAGAAATTGTAGATTTTATAGGAGTAAAGAGGCTTCTCTAGAGTCAAGATAGCATCTCCAACGCAAGAAGTACAAACAATGAAACTGTGACATGCTTGGGAAAGCAGACAGGTCAACCGTCTGCAAACCCTCCTCAGGCAGAAACTGAATCCAAAGCACTTTTTTGCCAGATTTTTACTGGGGAAATAAAATAATAAAAATATATAATATTTATTAAGCATTTACCAAGTGCTTGGAACTGTTTTTAGTGTTTTGCTTGTATTAACCCATTTAATTATCGCAACAGTGACCTTATGTCACACAAAAAAGAAGTGCAAATCCAAGCATTCTGGTTCATGACAATGAGCTCCTAAACCATTCTGCCTCAGGGAGGGAAAGTCTACTGTAAGTGCAGGATGTTCTAAAATGGGAAGTGGGTAGAAACAGTGGAAGCAGTTTGCTTGTGAGAAAACATATTCAAAATGAGTTTCTAAGACATGTAATAGCCATTTTTAAAAGTGCTCCACATAAAGGTTTTAGGCAACTCAATAATGCATTTATTCAAAATCATTCATTAAAAATGTTTGCTAATTTCACTAAGAAAAGATCCATTTGATCATTTGCCTCAGACTCCAAGATTCATAGATATAGAGCTAAAGGACATTGCAGAGATGTCTTAATTTAATCCCATCTGTGACACACACAAAAATAGCACATTCTTCTTCCTTCTATCATGTTTCCTCTCCCAGTTTCATTGACCTTTATCTCATCAACTGGCTAAATGTCACAAAGAACGCAGAATTTGCTGCTCTTCAGAAGTCATTATAATGTGTGTATAACATGGAAAACATGAGAGAGTTATTATTATAGGTGTATGGAGCATTATTGAATCACTAAGTTAAGTTATTTTGCAAAAACTAATCACAGGTCTATCTCCAGTAGATAAGTATGTATCCGTCCAGTTGTTCTGGGAGAGAGATGTTAAGATGGAATTACATGAGCTTTATAGGGGGAAAATGTCAAAGAAAGGCAGGAAGAACAGAAGTGGTCAAGCAGCCCTAGTGCTGGGATGCAGGTCAGAGGTCTGTGAAGAGGTGGAGGGAAAGAGAAAACTGGAGGAGGGGACTCAGCAGCACAGATCTGTGGGTGTCGCAAGCCAGGGGGAGCCCCAGAGTGAGCAGGGAGGGCCTAGCTCCAGTCCCCTTGTGACACTTAGTCATCAAGGGGAGGGTGGCCCGTGCTTGAAGGCTGCAGTGGGTCCCGAAGATACAGCAGCCGGAGGCTGTCTGCCCCTGCAGACTTGGCAGCAGGAGATCCGAGCAGGCGCTCCCATGCCTGCCACAGCGGTGTAAACAACAGTTTGCTGGTGGTAAAGAATAAAGAGCCTGCAGCAGTTTATATTATGAGGGTGCCATCCTTCCACATTCCGAACTCTTATTTTCAGATGCTTAGAAACCTTATAGCCCATCTGTCTCTTTATTTGTATCATATAGCTCTTCCTAAAACTGCATTATTTTCAAGAAAACCTTCCAAACTTAGATTTTGATCAGACTGAACATTTATTTGATAATGGCTTCTGGAGAGATGATAGTATTCAAATAATCCAACTCTCTCCTCTAAGCTCTTTAGATACATAGTTCATTCATTCGTTCAATCAGGCAATATACGTTAAAATATGGGCATGTGAAGGCCGGTGTTCCAGGAGCTGTGTCTATTTTAGTAAGTCTAGAGATTAGGATGCTGGTGGAGATTGTTAGAAATGAGGCTGGGGATGCAAGCTTTAACCTGCTCTGCTACAGAATTTGTATTTTATCTTAAAAGTGATGGAGAGCCCTGCAAAACTTTTATGCATGACAATTCCATGGTCAAATGCATGGTTTAGAAGGAATACTCTTCTGGCCAGATAAAAGATAGGAGAGGCATGCAAATAAAGACCAATTAGGACTTTCTAATTGTAATCCAGAAGAGAAAGGAAGACCTGAACTAAAACACTTAAAACAGTTCGGTGATTGATTGGACAGTGAATGATGAGGAGAGGGAGAAGACAAGATGACTTCATGTTTGTTGTCTATATTGCTCCTCAAAATGTGGTCTGGAATCAGGCAGCATTAGTATCACTGGAAGCTTATAAGAAAAGCACAGTCTCAGGACACCAGGGTGGCCTCAGTGTCAACTCTTGATTTTGGCTTAGGTCATCATCCCAGCGTCTTGAGATTGAACCTTACCTCGAGCCCCACACTGGCTCCATGTTGAGTGTGGGGCCTGCTTGAGGTTCTCTTTCACTCTCTCTCTTCCTCCTTCCCTCTGGCCCTCTCCCCACCACCTCTCTAAAATAAACGAAAAAAAGACAAGAAAAGCACAGTCTCAGTCCCCCCTCTGACCGAATCAGAACTTCTTTTCCAAAAGGTCCCCAAATGTTTGAATGATCATTGAAGGTAGAGAAGCATTGGTCTAGCTCAAGAGTCAGTAAACTTTTTCCATAAAGAGCTAGGTAATATTTTAGGCTGTGTGTGCAAACGGTCTCTGTTGCTCCTCCTCAACTTGGCTATTGGAGCATAAAAGCAGCCGTAGATAATACATGAATGAATGTGGCTATGATCCAATACAACTTCACTTATGGACACCAAATTTTTAATTTTACATACTTTTTACATTTCAAAAATCTTCTTTTGACTTTTTACAATCATTAAACAAATGTGAAACCATTCTAAGCTCCTGAGCTATACAAAAACTGGTGGCAGGCCAGGTTTGACTCCTGGACCATTTTTACCAACACCTTGTCTAGGTCAGTAAGTGAGTGATGGGCTCTTAGTAGGAAACAGGGAGAACAATTTGTTGGGGGTATGTGCTAAAATAAAACATTTAAATAACTTTAGATATTGGAAACTAAACAAGCTTGATTAGAAAGTTCTCAGGGCACCTGGGTGGCCCAGTCAGTTAAGCATCCAACTTTAGTTCAGGTCTGATCTCCTTATTCGTGAGTTTGAGCCCCATGTTGGGCTCTGAGCCTGAAGCCTGCTTCAGATTCTGTGTCTCCCTCTCTCTGCCCCTCCCCCGCTCACACTTTGTCTTCTCTCTCTCTCAAAAATAAATAAACACTAAAAAAATTTTAGAAAGCTTTTATAATTTCATTCAGGGAAATCTGACCTTGTCTCTGTGTTCCTCTGATAACTTCTGCTTGATCCAATGAGTTTCTTTGCAGCGAGGCTACAGAAAACCAGTCCAGGGTATTTCACAGACTAGGCACTCAAGTAGTGTTTGATTGATGCCATTGGAACAGAGTCTCTTATCTTATTAATTAGAAATTCCAAGCACCATTATAGGAAATGTCTATTTTTACACTAAAGTGGGGAATTCTGTTGACATTGTATGAAGCAGTAAGCCATATTTTTGGTAAAAGCAGAATAACTAGGACTGAGTTTATCATGCGGATGTTTGTTAGTTATGGTGTGCTAATGCCTGGTCGTTTCTTATTTTTTCTCTTCAACCTCCCAGCTTTCTCCATCTCAGGTGAAAATAGCCATGTGGTGATGATTGCCATTTCAGCCGCAGTGGCCATTATTCTCCTCACAGTGGTCACCTACGTCTTGATAGGGAGGTGAGTTTGTGGCCTCTTTTACCACCGACTTCATTATTGCTCTGCTCACTCCCCTTAATTGCGGCTAAAATCTGAAGAGTGTGGTCAATGAAGTATTTTAACAAGAATGGCCACTTATGTCTGTTCTCTTTTCCCTTCCCTTTCTTTTGTTTCTCCATCTTTAGTTTTGATTTTCCTTTTTATCCCCTTAATGCCTGCCCCACTTTTCAACCTTATATCACTTCTCTTCTTCCTTTTGACCTCATTTGAGGTTTTTACTCTTTTTCAATTGTTCTCTCACTCTTGAAATTCACCCCAGATTTCCCTGCCACTTTCTCACCCCGAACACTGGTAAGGCAGCACCGCACTAATCACTAACAATGGAGACTTTACCCTGCATTCATTCTAACAGCAGTTGTTAAAAAAAATACTATAAACACTTTCTAAGGCCATTATAAAAACTGAACTGAAGGGGTCTGCACAGTGGGGAAGCAACTCTGCATATCTCCTCATTAGGCAGCTTTCCAGAGTCCCAGGAGAAAGAGGCTTTCTATAAAGGATTTAGAAAATATGAAGTCATTAAACTTTCACTAAAGCATTTAATTGTTTGAGGAAAATGCTTTATTTTTTTGTGCTTTGCACATTCCAAGCATAGATAATTGCTTTCATATATTTTCTTTCTGTGTTCTCTTCCCCTGACTTCCCTCCAGGTTCTGTGGCTATAACAAGTCAAAACATGGTGCAGATGAAAAAAGACTTCATTTTGGGAATGGACACTGTAAGTTCCTAAGCCGTTTTGGTGCTTTGGTTTACCGTTTTAGTTTTAGCAGTTATTGATATATAGTTGGATAACTTCCCCACAAAGAACAGAATGCAAAAGGAGTTTTATGAAAAACTTGAGCAGATTAAATTAATTTAAAATGGGGAAGGAAATCCATGGCTTTGCATGAAGTAGTTTTTACGTGGTCACATTTCAGCATCCTTAAGCTAAAGTGAAGGGTAATCTGTGGTTTATAGCCAAATAATGCACAGAATGGGGAGAAGGTACTATATAGTCAGTTCTGCGTAGCTGAAAGGCAAAGCGTATCTTCCATTTCCTTATTTCTCGTCATTTGCTAAAATCTAAATAAGAACCTTTTCCCTTTCTGAACTCCCAAATAAATATAAACAGCCTCTGTTTATGTGAAATGCCTTAGTCTATTTTGTCAACCAACCAGGAGAGAGCCTTTAAAATAAACTGTTTATTTTGGAGTTAGACGATATCTAACTGGTAGGAAAGCCAGCACTTTTCCCTCATATTTTAATACCAATCAATTTAATCTCCTTTTAGTATTTTCTAAAGGAAATACTCTTTTGGGAAACAAAGTGTTTATACCTAATAGGAGGACTCTTTTTTTCTTTTTCTGGCAACACAAATCATGCCAGGCATTTTGATTTTTCCAAACCATGTGGCAATTACTAATCAGTGGATTCAAAGGAAATAGCATGTTCTTATGGAAATTAGTGCAGACTAAACTCATACTTTCGTGCTCTCAAATCACCTCAATATGACTGAAGTAGTCTTGCAAGCATCACTTTCTTTGATTCACTATTGCCTTGTAAAATTATTTTCAGTTTGGCATGATACTTTATATCCATCATTGGTTTTGCATCTAAAAACTGTAGCTCTTCTTATAACTCAAGTAACAGTTTGATGACCTGTTGATAACATCCTGGAGACACACAGTAGCTTGCAAAAAGGAAATAGAGAGTGTCTTCCAAAATGTAAACTCCTGTGAGCTGGACACAGTGACAGAGTTTACAAAGAACATTGTTTGTTTTATCCTTTTCATTGAAGTCATCGCGGAATAATTCACAAAAGCCAAAGTGCTACGCTCCCCATGGAAAACATACTTTTAGATGAGTTAGGTGCCACCTCAGAAGTTTAAGAGAATGAATGAATTGCAGGAGTCTTGTGTAGCTTTTTTCATGGTCCCCCAGAAAACACTGGGTCACAGCTGCCGTGCATAAATTAGAGCAGTTACTTTGCTGTGGATTAAATTGTTCTTAATTTGAGTTGGACGGTCCATGTAAATATTGTCTTTAGAGTAAAACCATACTGATTTGGGTTTTTTAATATTGGAATTATAAATCTCATGAATTTGGACCAATGATAAATTTCTGTGTCCCAATGGTGAGCATCTTCCTCCATCAGTCCAATCTGTTTTAGCTGTTGGTTTTTCTGCTGGAGTTGGTTGAAACTTTAATTTTCTTCAAGTGCGCAATGTCTTTATGATAGACAAACAAAAAAGAAATGCATTTTATCCTAGCTCTAAGGGCATAAAGTAACTTATATGCATGTCATAAACTTTCTGTGTCTTAATGCTACAGCTGGCTTATTTCAGACCATTTATTTGGTATTACTTTAAAAAGCTCTAGCTATGAACTATTCCCTCCAGTCTTGTTACAAAGCTTATAATATTGCTTCAAAAGGAAAGAAATGTGTTTCACCTCCTAAGATCCTGTCCCCTTGCCCTCTCTGGCTCAGCCTTTTTATATTTTGCTATCCTTAGGGCAACTCATGCTGGTAAAATGGAAATGTAAATTATTGTGTTTGCGCAGAACGAGCTGTAAAGTAGTACAGCTTAACACGTGTGCATGTGTTTATTATCTGGTTTTCTTGACACAGCCCAGTTACTCTGTGTGTTGCCCTTAATTATTGGTGTGAAGGGATTACGTGCCTTGTATCCTGCATCACCTGATTCCCGGACCCTCTGGGGTCAGCAGTTAAAAGTCAGCAGCCGAAGCTCCCACAGTGAACAGGCCAATTTACTTGGGGATGTGTGTATTTATATTTGTATTGTTTCCCAAATTTCATGTGGATAGAAAAGAAGTCTACATGATTTTTATTAAATAGCACTGAATTTGATTGATTTTAGTTGGGGATGGCGATTGAATGATTCGATTATTAGTAATACATACACTCCCTAGGCCTGGCAGTACAGAAGGGTCACTGTAAAAAAGTACAATTTCAAGGCTGCGTCAAGCCAGTGCTTATTTAAAACGTTAGAGACGTTGTGTCTGACAACTCATTTTATAACGGTCTTTGTAAATTCTGATGCTAATAAATTGCTTCCAAATGGATTTCCTGAAGTTCCAAAAGGTAACACATTTGTAATTGTTTACAAGTAAATTTTTCATTGTTTTTGAAAAAAAAGTTTTTACCTTACCTAAAAAAGTTTTTTTAATGTTTATTGTTGAGAGAGCGAGAGCCAGAGACAGAGTGTGAGAGGGGGAGGGGCGAAAAAGGGAGATACAGAATCCAAAGCTGTCAGCACAGGGCCTGAACCCACGAACCATGAGATCATGACCTGAGCCCCAGTTAGACCCTGAACTGACTGACCCAACCAGCCGCCCCAAGTTTGACCTTATTTTTTAAAAGAGTTTTTTTTTTCCTTGAAGAGGAATACTAAATGTCCTTATCTTACTGCTCCTTTACTGTCCGATTACTAGAGAGAAATCAAATCCGGACGACCATGTATCCCAGCCTCCCTTTGATGTGAGCTTCTATTCAAATGTAACAACTTATTATACAAAAAGAGTCTGACAGAACTTTATTTCCTAGCATATTTTAGTAAGTCTGCAGTTACTTCTACTGTTTTCCTTACTCCTAAGCAAGAAGAAAAGTATGATAGTTTTCCTTAGGCTATTTGCTTGTTTTAAGAGTAAAGTGTCTTAGTACTGATAATATTAGAAATAGTTTTAGTGTCATAATAAATTATAATAGACCACTGTACTAAAGAAAGACTCTGCCCTTTGTTTTAATAGGAAGCAATAATGTTTACAATAATGACAGATGCTTGCCAACTGATCTGGGAGCTCTAAAGGAATGAACATTTCTGGCCCAAATTCTGTCTCCAAAATCCTCAATCATATTGATAATTGTGAATAAACGTTCTAAACATGAAAATACATAGAATGTCAATGATCTCTATCATTTATTGGGCATGAACCCCAGAGTAGACCCTCGTGCCTGGCGCTTGAATAACAAGTATTCAAGAGTTTTCTTTCTCTGACACCTAGCTAATTCTTTTTGCTGAGCTGTTCAGAATAGAAAACCTTCAAGAGTACTTACTTCCAAAGCTTCACAGTTTCCCCAAAGCAAGGGCAAAAGACTTGTCATTTCCCCATTTCTGCGGATGTAACTCTAGAATTGGTATCTTCTCCAATGATCTGCACTTGACCTCAGGATGGAAAGGCAGCTGTATTGTAGTGTTAGTGGGGTAGGGGGGCTTTAGCCTCTCTTCTCCCTTTGCTTCCTGACCCTCCCATTTCTTTCTAGAGTCTCAAAAATCATCTGGAGAAGTAACTGAGGAAAATTGGATTTTTACTTCCCAACCACCATTATTTTTTTTATTCTTATGCCTCTATTTTCTCTGTGAAACCTTCATGGATACTTTGCAGGAACATAACTTATTATGTGGTGTAACCAGGGCATTCATGTGAATGCCCTGTAGGTCAATGAACTGATCATTTCTCAGCCCAAACTATGAAATGCTAGACCCGTTGGCCATTTCAGTCCATTGTGCTGAAGCTTCTCCAGAATAATTGCTGTCATCAGTCTCTACACCCATTTCATCCACACTACAAAACTGAGTCAGAGACCTCGTTGGTCATCACTGAATGTTCACTTGCAAGATGCTTTCATTAGAAAGGGATACTGTAAAAGATAACACCTGATTTCATTTGTTACTTTAAGATAAAAAATATCCTTCAATAATGTAGTGTCATAGATGGAAAAATATCACCATTAGGCATCCTTGCACTTTGCTAAAACGATGTTACCAATATTTTAACAATTTTTTTAAAAATTAACAAAATTAAAAACAAAAATCCATCATATAAGTACATATGCAATATCCTTTAGTATTAGAGCATATTTATGTACTTTAATAGATCCTAAGCTCCCTTTTATAAAACTTTAGTTTTAGGGGTGCCTGACTGACTCAGTTGGTAGAACAGGTGACACTCCATCTCTCTGGGTCATGAGTTCAAGCCCCACCTGGGGCATTAGTTTTACTGTAGAGACCTTTAGTTTATTGAACATTCTAAATTATTTCTAATATAATTTATTTTTCCAAATAATAGAAGCCTCATTAGTATTAAATCAAATCCAAAATGATTCGCCTGTATCTTTTATCCATGCTAATTTAATTATAGAACATCACAAAAATTTTTTATATTCCTCATATACATATTATGAAGGAGGTTCATATTTAATAGTCTATAAAATTATGTTTGGAATTTAGGTTTTTGGCACCATTATTAAAATACAGAGAATTTCTAATGCCTTTAACTATGCTGAAAAGTTACACAGTAAGATTTCAGTAAATTGATATAATTAATATATTCATATAAGATCCATATTTATATACATAGCCTCACAGGTTTAAGTAGATCTTTAATTAAAAGGGACAATTTTGATTGTGAGTACAATTTAGAGAGGAATAGTGTCAGAAAAAAAAACATGCTGCTCTATATTTTTAAATTAATTTATCTATAATTTTAGCCACTGTTCCACCTTTTGAAAGTATTTCACAAACTGATTTATTATCAGATGTGATATTGTCATAAATATTTGTTTACTGCACTATTTATGGAATCACAAATGTGTAATAGCATGATGGTGTTCACACTAGGGTTAATGGTATACTTTCTGGGTCTACTCAGCTCTGAACTCTCTTCTCCTTGAGATTCCCCTATTTGAACTTCCAATTTCCTTCAGGTGTTTTTTTGCTGAGAAAGTTCATCATGGTTCCTCTTTTTGTTTCATTGGGGGAATTTTGTTTCCTAAATTGTTCAGTGCTTATTCTAACCTTCTCTGCCAATTGCTGAAGAAGCTAACAGTTGGTTCACTTTATGTAATAGGGATATTTTTTCACTAATAATTTGGTTATAAAATTTTCTCAGTAAAGTTTTTATAAATCCAGACACAATAATGGCTTTTTTCTTTCCCTTAAACAGTAAAACTTCCAGGTCTCAGGACTTATGTTGACCCACACACATACGAAGACCCTACCCAAGCAGTTCATGAGTTTGCTAAGGAATTGGACGCCACCAGCATATCCATTGACAAAGTTGTTGGAGCAGGTAACCACCGCAGTAACCCGTCTCTGCTTACGTGTTAATTACAAGTTCACAACTATGAATAAGAATGCTGCCTAAGAATGTGCAAGTTCTCAAGTCTAAATTATATTGCTATGAAAAGGGACAATTTTCTGGTTTCAACATCAAAGGCAGGCAATAAATAAATGAAGGAGTATTTAATGGAATGTAATGATTTCAAAGGTGCCAGACTTAGACTCACAGACCATGGCCAGCTTTTTATTTATTGAATTTCAGAGGCGGCAGCCTCAATAGCTCCGTCTTCCCCTGGCCGTGCTGATCATGTGTCACAAAGCCTATTTGACTACATAGGGATAACAGGATAAAAGTGTGTGTTACTTTAAACAAGCTCACTAAGTGAAAATTTTGAGTTTGTAAAATGGGCAATTTTAGAATCCTCTTTGGAATTAAAAAAAGAAGCAACACAAAATAAAATCATAAATGATGCATTTTACACAAATTGACTCATAACTATTTTGAGTGGATAGTTTTAATAACATAAAGTACTCCATTTTAATACTTGCCTCTAACTTTATATGGTTTAAATGTATTTGTGTTGAAGCTTATTTTCATATAGATACCTCTTCACTCTAATCATTAATGGATTCAATTATAATTTCATTAACAAACACCTCAGGAGTGATTGTGAATAGCAGTTGCATCTTTCCAATAAAAGTTATAGATACTTCTAAAATAACGCTTTTGTACATTTACACATAAACACAGACATGCAACGTACATTTGAAAAAAACTACTACTCAAAAGTTAAAATAAACAATCTTGTACAATAGTTCTACTCCATTGTCTCATTCTTCAATATTATTTTAAAAACAAATGCAAAATAGTTGTGTTGATGTGAGAAAGAGATAGACTGAGAAATTAACTCATTGACTAGTGAATAATATCAGATCACATTTTCTGCAAGTACTATATTTATGACGGAGGCTTCTTTACACATATGTGCATATAATTTTCTCGGTTTCACTTTCTATACATCAAAGCAGTATTTAGAAAGCTAGCAGTATTTGCTTTTCAAGCAAGGACATCTGAGTAATTCATATTCTGTAAATAAAATGATAATTTACTAAATCTCTAACTTTATTAATAGTTCAGCTTCTAAAATTCACATGGGCAAGTGATATTAAAATATGAAACTAATAATTTGTAAATGGAAAATAGAACATGTGCTTCTTTTTCTACAATTAAGACTTAAGAATATACACATTGATCAGATATCTGTGTTAATCCGGTGAACACAAATAAATACCGATGACTCTCTTTCATCGGTTCGTTCTGCTTTGTCAACTGCGCTGTGGGGTACGTGGTTCTGGCAATGCTGGCGCTACTGTCACCCCACAAGAGTGCACTGTTCCTCCAGCAGGGAAACCTCAGGCACACGGGTAGCACAAAGGCTCCACACACTCAAATGATATGAGGAGGAGAAACTCATTTATGCTCAGCCAGTGTCCAGGAGCCAGACAGACACGTGGGGACCTTGAACTTTGGGACCCTTTCCACTTGTAAAAGCTTAGCTAGGAGATGTTATTGTTAAGGCTAGAGCACGGCGGTGTGAGAGAAGGCACACTCATTAAAATGGTATCTGATAAATAAAACAGAATAAAATAAAACTGATAAATAATGGTATCTGATAAGTATACAAAAAGTATAAGGCTACTTGTACTTTGTTCACTTCTATTTTAAATCTCCTATTTTAAATAAAATGAGTGTAAGAAATTTTATTTTGAACTATTTTGCATTGTGCATCTTAAACCAGAAGATGGTGTACCCATTCTCATAAAGCATATTTTATTTCAAAGGACAGATAAAAACTACTGCAGTTACTGGATTAAACAACCAAGCAGTGCTTTCCAGTTGATCTTAGAGTTGTGCTTTTACTTAGAAATGACAGGATTTAAGTTGTTGTTTTTTTTCTTATAGGTTCAGAGATAATTGAATAAGACCATGTAAAATTTGGCTAGCTGAAAAGATAGAGCATTGCATTTGCCCAATCTTCGTTAATTTTTCCAACACAGTTGTTTATTATAAAGAGAAATAAATTAATGTTTAACTTTTATGTTTAGTATAATATATTGGTAACCATTTCTAGTATTTATCTAATGAAATAGTCATATTTCAAAGAATCTGTGTTTTTAAAAATTAGCATGACTGAAACATCACTTTCTTAATTTTGAAGGTAGGTACTCATTTACATATGTCCCACAATTTACATATGGACCCACTTGAAATTTGAACTCTTCCCCTAATCTCCTTAGTGAGGGACCTTTACAAAATGCTGTCCTTTACAAGTGCTTGTCCAGTGTGACATTAGTCGTGTTATCACATCAAAGTCACAACCATCTCTTCCTACATTAATACAGAATTTAACATTTAAAAAAACACTTTTGTATTTATTCTTCCATTTGATCTAACTCCTCAGAAGTAGGTAGATAATTTATCCTTTTTAAGGTGGGTCTAAACTCAGAAAAAAAATAGTGACTAACACGTAGATGACACTATGCATCATGAGGGCATGATTTCAATGTTCATGAGATCAAGCCCAGTATTGGGCTCTGTGCTGACAGCCTGGAGCCTGCTTGGGATTCTCTCTCTCCCTCTCTTTCTCGCTCTCTGTCCCTCCCCCTTGCATCTGCCCACTCTCTCTCTCTCAAAATAAACAAATATTTTAAAAAGATGCTAGCTCAAAATCACATAGCTAATAAGTGACAGAGGTAATTAGGCCCTAGAATCCGTTCTCTGTCCCACAGCTCAGGACTATCTGTCCTGCAATCTGTTGGCGAGTGACTTGTCACATTGAGTAAGTGGTGATAACATCAAAATTTAAAACACGGTCCATTATAGAGTATTGGGTCATCATGATGGCAGGACTTTCTTTCAGAAAATAGAAATGTATTATGGATGCTTTCTTACGGTTTTCTCAGAGTTAATGTTTATGCAATGGGAACTGGAGCTCTCTGGCAAGGTTCCAACAGCCCAGAATAAGGAAACGAAGTCTTACTCTTGCTTACAGATTCTAACAATGATTTACTTTGTATCACAGTTCTCCTGATACTCCCACTCTATAATGCCATATTCTTCCTTGGATTTTAAAAGATCAATGAATGTTCTCAAACTCTGCCCCTGATTCTCCCTATAATCCTACGGACCACCCTTGCTGCAGATACTGCCATCTTCTCTAGAGTCCTTCAAAGGGAAGAAATTAGATCTGACTTACTTAGCGTTATAACTCTGCGTTTTTCAAAGTGCTGGTCATACTGTTGCCAACTGATGGGTATTTAGTTTTAAAATGTATAAATTACTGCTTTTGGACTTGCGTGACTTTGACAAGTTCCAGAGGTCAAGTCTGGGGACGTTTAGAGCTTCCTGGAGAGAAGCAAGTCATTTGTAGTAATGCAGCTGGTAAATCAATAGGACAACTTGCTGCTTTTGTGGGTTGAACCACTTGCTTGAAAAAAATATAGAGAAGCATCTTCCTTCTTGACAGCTCCTCTCTGGCACGGTACTTGTACAAAAACTCACGGAGGGACGGTTGGACCAAGAATCCTCTGCCATTCCATAAACAGGCTAACAATGAATTATGCAATTAATCCTTTTCAGAAAAATCTCTCATTTGACATTAAAAAAACATTTCTAAAGTGTTGTACAAATCAGATGTAGTAAGCTGCAGATGATTAGGATCTCCTCTATGAGCAAGGGACATTCTAAGCCTGGCACTACTTAGTGGCAATTACTATGGCAAGCGGTGGGACAGAGAAATGAATATAAAGGGTCTCCTCCCTCAGGAGGCTCAAAATAGGATGAAAAAGTTATGGGTAAATCTTCTCAATAACAATATATATGAAGATAATGCCCAAACTAGTTCTAGGCAATTTTATACCAGTCGGATTAGACTATTTAATTTTTCTTTTTAGTGTTTATTTATTTTTGAGAGCAAGAGACAGAGAGACAGAGTGTGAGCAAGGGAGGGACAGACGGAGAGGGAGACACAGAATCTGAAGCAAACTCCAGACTCCAAGCTGTCGGCACAGAGTCTGACACGGGACCCGATCCCACAAATTGTGAGATCATGACCTGAGCTGAATTCAGATGTTACAATGACTGAGCCACTCAGGCACCCCAGATTATTTAAAAGTCACCAACGTTTCAATTTTGGTAGATTGTGGATTAATTGTGCATTTACAATAAGTTTTTTATTGAAGACTTTGAAAATATTTACAGCAATTCTATATAGAAAAAAGGTGCTACCTTTTTTTTGGAAAATAGTATATTAATCTTTCTCCTTCCAGAGGCTCAGAGAACTTTATGACTAGTATGTCAATAATACAACATGCCAATACTCCAGTAAAAGGAATTGGTAGCAGATGCTTCTGTTCTCATATTCAGAGAGTTTGAGTATATAGCTATATTGGTCCTCTTTGTAATAACAGAATGACCAGAAACATCTGAAATTTAATCCATTGTCCAACTTATATTATCTATGTTGGTCTGTTGATTACCCTGAGGAGATGGCAGCTTGTGAACAAGGAGTTAAAACTCTGTTAGATATAGCCTTACACTTTCCACTTGTTCTTTCATATAACGTTATTCACAGTGTGGTACTTTAAAATATATGGCTACTCATAAGGTCCATTTCCCACTGGACTTTTGATGTTCTGGAGTTTCTTAGGGAGTCTCCAACTATCATTTTCTAAAATAAGTTGAAGATTTACAGTGTGCATCTTTTGGGTCAAAGGTGCAGATACTTTGGAATTAGTGAGAGGGAACAGTGATAATCTCTACTGATAATATTTTTATCATATAATTCCTTGCCTTTGGTTGTTGTTTTGTTATCCTAACAGGTGAATTTGGAGAGGTGTGCAGTGGTCGTTTAAAACTCCCTTCAAAAAAAGAAATTTCAGTGGCCATCAAGACCCTGAAAGTGGGCTACACAGAAAAGCAGAGGAGAGACTTCCTGGGAGAAGCAAGCATTATGGGACAATTTGATCATCCCAACATCATTCGATTGGAGGGAGTTGTTACTAAAAGTAAGTCAAGTCAAAAGACTGACTTTTGCCTTTGTGAAGCAGAGGTTATTTAAACCCTAACTAAGTCATTTCAGGATTTGGTATTTGTTTTCATAGCGATGTCAGTCTTCACAGAGACTAGTTTGGGGTTAGCATGTCTTTCTTCGACAAGAAAACAAAGATATTTAACTAGTATTATATTGAAAGTGTTATTCTAGGTCCTCAAAAATTGAAAAAAATAATTATGAGCTAAAAAGAAAGGACTACATTAAGACACACTTATGAAAACGTAGTTAAGTGAATTGTGAAGAAGTCTCTGTTATGTGGAATAGCAAGGCACAACGATGACTCAGTTTTAACAGGAATTGCTGGGAACTCCCAGCTAGCTGCTTTTTCTTTTACTATTCACCAGTTTTACTTAAACTTCTAAATCTTTACCCCCCTGGCTTTAGGGAAATTATGGGGGTTTGGGGAATACTTCTGAGCTGTAAAGATTGGGATCACATTAGACCCAAGGCCTTTTCCTGGTTCTCTGTGGATTTTAAATAATTCTAATCTAGAGTCCCAGATGGATTTTTGACTGGTCTGAGGAAACTCTGGCTCCCAGCCCATGATGGAGATCTGAACTTATTTCCACGATAGGTTCTCCAGCAAGGCTCAAAAGGAGTCCTGTGAGGCAGATAGGTGATTTTTGGCTCCAATACCAATGAAAACCTCTTGAGAATGCTCTAGGATTTTTTTTTCCTTGAGATTTTGGAACACAGGATGTGTTGGCAGCAAACTACTTAGACCAAAAGACAACATATGGCAAGAAACTTGGCATCCTTTAGAGGGTAATTCATTGGCACCACATTTGCATATTCTATGGTTACCAACAGACATTACACATTATATTTTTCCACAAGGATATTTTCCTTTAACATTACATGGAGCACTTTCCAAATGGGACTAATACCTATTCTCATCTTGGTGTGACTAAAAAGCCAGCTCTTTTCTCACAAGGCACGGTATAATTGAAATATACTTTGATTTCCTTTAGAGTTTTTGAATATACTAAATGGGATTAAGAACTAAATAATGTAGAATTTAACCATAAACTGTAAGCCCACATTAAGTGGTATAAGAAGTGTTATGCTCCTAAAATTTAGGCCATACTAGTCGTAACATTGAAATATTTTCTGACGAAGAACATGTTTTAATTTTTTAAATTAACAATCAAAACACTGTTAGTAGTAGTAAGGATTGGGAAAATGTTTGAATCCTGTGTTCCTCCAGGGCAAGACCATACTACTTTATGTTTTAAGGGTCAATCAGACATTTAGTCTCCTTTGTGTCATTCCCACCAAGTGGCTGTGCAGAGCTGGAGTCCCACTGCAGGGTACACTCATCTGTACTTAGGTAACCACTTCTTTTAACCCACTTTTCATAAGGTTTTCTTTATGCATTGACTATAATGTGCCCAAAATTGTATTATGGACATCATTTCATTCTTAACACTACCCTGTGCATTAGATACAATAATTCTATGCCTTTGAACAAACAGTAGCTATCAAGAGCAACTCGCTTGTCTAATTAGAAAGTGCTAGAGATGGCATTGGAAACTTGGTCTGTTGGTTTCAGCTCTGTCTCCAACCATGAACAAAAATGAGTTCCTAAGGTTCATCTTGTCTTCTACTCATTCTTTTGATTTTTTAAATTTAATTTTCCCTGATAATTAGATTATACCAATGACTTCCTTAAGCTGCAAAATTTTTCTGGATACCATTAATAACCCTTAATATCTAAAAAAATGTGAACACTCATCAAGGGCAAGAATCCATGTTACTGATAATCAGTGCCTAAAATAGAACCTGGATCTTGCTGGATACTTAACTGGCCAATGTCAAGGAGTAAAAATACTGATTGATTGATTGATTGATTGATTGATTGAAGAAAAGAGCAACATCTTCTACCTACAGGTCTTTCTTCAGTGTTGAGTCTTTAAATTGAATGCATGCTTCAAGGAAGTGTAATTGTGTAACTGTTGTAACACTCAGGGAGTGATGGAGAAAATTGTTATAGCATGCACAGAATTATCACCTAACTTCTCCAACCCCTATGCATAAGAAAAAATGAGATACAAGTGAAAAGCAAAGTAAATAATAGGTTTAAATTTAAGTGTTTTGATAGGGTCTTATATTTTATCAAGTGTAAATTGATTTTTTTTGGTTTCCAGTGTTATGTATTATTTGAAACTAATTTGTTACATTTTACTAGCTGTTACCCATGAATTCATTTACTGAATGATGAGCAACATTAAGCCATAATTATTGTGGCAGGTTTTCTTTAAACATAAAAGTGAAATAATCAAATATGAACTATGGTCAGTTGGCAAAGAAAACCATAAAACAATCCCCAAGACAAAATTACCAAAAAAGTTGCATTAAGAAAAAAAGACTAAAGATCACAGGTATTATCCATTAACTACCTTCTTCAAGTCTAATTCTGTAACATTATAATATAGATTACAACTGCCTTATTCTTAGGGTGAAAGTTCTGAATTTGATATATCTCCCTGGTCAAATAAGCATTTAAGAGGCTGTCAAATCTGACTATACAGATCCCAGTCATCTCATATGGTGCAAACATAATAGGGTAGCAGACAGAATTAGATTTTGAACTCCTTTAGTGGCATATTTAAAAGCTCTAAGTCTGGTACCCTATAACAGCAGAGAGGAAATAGTGCCTTAGGATAAAGTTAATATGTTGCATTTAACATATAAATAAGGCAATTTTGTCGCCAGCAGTTATTCATCCACTCCTGTTATTTTCTGTTTCTGAACAATATATTATGACTGCTAAAACAATCCAATTGCGAAGTTTACACACACACACACACACACACACACACACACACACACACAGACTAGGAGTGATGTAGAGTTTATAATTTAATAAACAAAATTGTCTTTTGAAGAAAAACAATTATATCAGTATACAGATTAAGAATCAGAGGATCAAGGACATCTGGGTGGTTCAGTTGGTTGAGCATCTGACTCTTGGTTTCAGGCCTGAGCTGAAACCAAGAATCAGATGCTCAACTAACAGTCTGTGCTGACAGCAGGGAGCCTGCTTGGGATTCTCTCTGCCCCTCCCCTGATTGTGTATACTCTCTTTCTCTCTCTCTCTCTCTCTTTCTCTCTCTCTCTTTCTCTCTCTCACTCTCTCTCTCTCTCTCTCTCTCTCTCTTTCTCTCTCTCACTCTCTCTCTCTCAAAATAAATAAATAAACTTAAAAAAAAAAGGATCAGAGGGTCAGAGTTTAAGTTTTGACACAACCCAACTGGTTGTGGGACCTCTGGCAAACCAAACGACTCACAGAGACTCATTTTCTTCACCTGTGATTTGGAAGAGCGGTTCTACTTCACTACTGCAGATAATTTAAAGATCAAATAAGATTATGTAGGAATACATTGTTAAGTGAAATAGAGCTATGAAAATCCAAATTACCACTTCTGGCAAGCTTGAGATTTTATCAGCTAACCTGGCTGTATTGAAATAAAAAGTCATGAAAACAATTCCTTTTTTTGCTCCATGATAATTTTTTTAAATACTGCTATTAATTATATGCTTGAAAAACTTGGTGTGTTATAGTGTATCATTTTCAAGTCTTTTAGAGAAAGCCCTTAATTCAACATTATATTTTCATTTATTTGAATTGAGCCATAAACAATTTTAATGATACGTTTTGAGCCTGATGGTCTTAAACAAGAGAAGGTGAGAGACTCTCTGATCTTCAAAGTAACAGAAAGCTGGGGGCACGATCCCTGCTCAGCACTGGATACTAACATGTGTTATCAATTTTAGTTGAAGTTCAAAAAAATGGAACTTGTTTTTAGCAAATGTTTGATATTTCTGCCATCACACCATTAGTCAAATGATGTTGGTACTCCAAGAAGACCTCCATTGGCCACTATGCACTCAATGAAATAAAAGGAATTATATTAGATACTATTGATGTGTTTCTGTAGGTATTTGGAAAGGGATTATTCTCTGAAAATTAAAAAAAATAAGAATGCAATTTAACTGTAACTTTGAATCACTAAGGACTATAGTGAGCAGGACATTAGAACAGTTTCTCATAATTAAAACATTTCTATGCTGGTGTGAGCATCCACTTTACACCAAAAGCTTAGTAATTTGTTTGTACTTTTCTATCTCCTGCATATATGGTAAAAAATATCTCTGAAATAAGATGTCTTTCTGTGGTGACAATGCCAAATTCTTGCTATGTCCTGTTTGCTTCTCTTTAAAAGGTTTCTTCTGTGCTTGTCTCAAGGGTACTAATTCCTTGTAGTATTCAAGAGAGATAATGTATGTTATGTTTATTTTATTAATAATTTATAGAAGTAGTTTCTTAGAATAAACTCTGGTAACCCAAGTTCTCACGCATTCATGACTAATTTGAGGAAGGAGTCGAGAGCATACCCACAGCAACGAAATTAGGAAAATCTTTATTGAATATATTGGAGACAAAAATAAGACAGGGAATTTCTATTTTTACATGTTTAAGAATTTTCTTTATTATTTCAACATTGTCCACTTATATATATTTTTATTGAATTGGCCACATTTGAATTACAAAAAAATATGTTGTCTATTTTCCCCATTTAAATAGTATGGACTTATGATATTTTTGAAAGTGTAAATGCAACTTAACATTTGTTAGAACATGATACATGTGTGCAAAGACCGACTTTTAAAGAGTGCTAGTTTAAATATACAGTAACTCTTCTAAAGAAGAACTATAATTATATACTTACCTAATAACTGTCTGAGTAATTGTAGTCAAACACAAAATCTTGCAGAAAGTGAGAAAAATAAACACCCCTATTTCATGAGGCTAATGATATCTTGATACCAAATCATACAAGAATATTTTCAGAGAGGAAAACAACTGTAATGCGTGAACAAAAATTCACTAACACTGGAGTAATTATAAAGCCGAGTTAACAATGTATAAAAATATACTATATAATGCTCAAGTTTAGTTTATTCCAAGAAGGCAAAGTTGGTTTACTATTTAATCATTCTGGAAATTCACAATATTTATAGAAAAGAAAAAGTCAATCTCGATAGATGCAGAAAATAAACATCTTAGTTTAAAAAGTTTTCTTAGCACGTCCTAGATAGGAAATGTGTATGATTGATAAATTTCAAAGCCCCCCCAAAGTGAACAAGCCTACAAACATCATATTCAGTAGTAAAACATGAAAAACATTTATTTTAAAGTAGAAATGAGAATGCTACTATTATCACTTCAATTCATTAATATACGTAAGGTCTTAATTTCTGCAATTAGACAAGAAAATAAATAAAAGGTAGAAACTTGAAAAGGGAAAAGCTATCTTTGTAAAATTACACTGAGCACATTCAGATTACTATATTTATTAATTGTTGTACTGATATACAAATCAGCTTTGTATTAAAAGGTACAGTAGAAATAATATTCCTGTCTTCTTATTTAAGTACAGTTGATATACAATGATATCTTAGTTTTAAATATACAGCATATTATTGACCGCATTGCCTATCCTGCACTTTTCATCTGTTCCTATCTTTATTTTATTTTTTTACACAATTTATTTTTTTAACATATGCAATTATTTTCCATCATTTACAATAAAGTAGTTACAATGATACTTTAAACAGAAAAGCAAAGTAAATGTTTCACATTACGTACAAATAAATTTTAAAAATGTAAAGTCAGCTGAATGTAAAGTATTCAGCATATTAAGATTGATGGAGTATGGTTGGTTAGGAAGACTTTGAGAAAGTATTTCTTAGCCTAATTTTGAAGAAAGAGATTATCCTTACACACCCTGAAATGATGGACTGGAGATGATCAGTTTTCCCTGGCACCCCATAGACAACATGGAGTTGGTCTCTGCCCTTATTAACTCATAAACTAGTGGATGTAAAAAGGATCATTTTTGAAATGAATAATGTCTTGATTAAAGTGGAATTTGGAAAAGATTGTCCTGTGCTTTTATATGATAATGGGAAACCATGGAAAAATATGCTAGATCCTCACAATATTTCTCATAGTCAGATATAGTACATGAATATCTAAAACCAAAACATTTTCTTCCCAATCAAAGGAGTCATGAGGTGTATTTGTCAGGGTTTTTGTTGTTCATTTGTTTGTTTGTTTGTTTCCTTCTCCTGTGTTTGCTTTTTGGCTTTTGCCTTGATTCTGATTCCATGATACTAATGAGTTCAGACTGCAAAGGTCAAAGATTTTGATTTTATAAACCACACTCATGTATTTAGAGTGTGTTTAAGTCTTTTGAAAATGAGACATAAAGTATGTGAGATACAATTACTGGTAATAGGAATTAATAGCATTTCTTTTGAAAATGAATTAAATTTCAATACTTATTTTTAATTTTATTTTTTAAAGTAATCTCTACATCCAATGTAGATCTTGAACTTACAATCTCAAGGTCAAGAGTCGCATGCTCTACCCACTGAACTGGTCAGCCACCCCAGTAATTTTTCATATTTCAATCATTGATAAATACTTTTTATATTTTAATGAAAACAATTTAAGCTAAAGCCAATATCTGTTTGATAATTGAAATAAAAAATCTCTATGTATAGCTTTATATTTATTACATTTTCCTACTCTTCGTTTTAGAGAAAATGTGATTAGAAAGCTGTGGTGGGATACGTAGTGTTGAACATGGAAATCTTATGTATTCTGAATCACATTTCCTCTGTCATCAACAGTGTATACTAATCATATACAAATGATTAGTAGTACATCTGACCACTGGAGATAGTTGAGGAAATGAACCAACTGACTGTAACAGGCTAATTTATTTGCCTTAACCCTTTAATTATAAAAGGTCATAATTTTATCTACACTCAAGAATCAATTTAGAAACAAAAAGCAGGATTCCACCGCACAATTTGTTTTGCTCATTTTTATTGGAGTTTCACTTCAGCCAGTTATCCAGCAATAATTTTGCTGAGTTTAGTATGGATATTCAGATGCATTTTAGGATCTCTGTGGACAGCAAATGCTACAGGCTCTTGAAAATACATATGAAAGAGCATATGAACTTGAATAGCAATATATTGCATCCATGTACAGATGAGCTGATATTTTATGATTTCCAGCTGTATTTAATACATGTTAGAACTAGTTCTCACCACTGTTGCGGAAAGTTTCTTTTACTTTAACCTTATTTATATAATCAAAAGGAAATGAAGACAGAATAGACACTTAGACACTAAATAAATAAATAAATAAATAAATAAATAAATCTTAGAAATTAAGGCTTTCTAAGGTAGAATATTTGTGATTTTGTTTATTCTTTGTACATTTGGGTTTGCTAAATCTTTGAACTTAATGTAAAGCATATTTTCAGACTTGCCCATCTTAACTGATGTGTTTACAAATACCTAAAGTTTAGAGCTAAATGCAGCCTGATCTGATTTCTGAATGGTCATGAGGCTTTGGCTTAATTGACTGGTTTGATTTTTCAGCTACTTTTATTTCCTTTGCCAAACATTCCACTAGACATACTAATGAAAAATGAAATGGTCATAGGGCTGGGAGCCAGAAGGAAACGAGTGATAAGCAAAGGTCTAGGTAGTACAAAAACATGGTAACTGGACACTGTAATTGACAGTTCGCTGTATGAGGCAAACTATCTATGACCACACTTAATGTGTGCATTGAATTTCACAGGCATATTATTCTTCACAGAATTGTATTAAAGCAAGAACATAGAAAATTATAGTGATGTACGGATAACATGCCTATGAAAGATTTCATTCATTCATTCATTTGTTCGCTTATCCATTCTTTTAATTTCGGGTCAATCTCTGGGATCAGTCTTTAGGCATTGGATTTATCAGTTCAAGAGAGATAAAAGTTTCTAAGGAAATGCTGAATCTTCCCTTTTGTCTTGAATATTCTCAAACCAAAGCTTAATTACAATTTGTAAGAAGCAAGTTCTGGAGGTTTACGCTTTGGGATGAATGACTAGATTAACTAGATATATATGATGTGTTACCCAAAATATATAACTAAATCAGGATCTTAATGGGAGATAGATTGTTATATCAATTGATTGTTACATATATAAAAATTATCTGAAAATTACAGAATTTAAATATTTTTACCTCTTCTTAAGACATATAGCTTGGGATGCATTCAAATCCTAAATATAGCAAGTATAATCTTCATTGTACCAAGCTATAATTCATAAATAATGTGAGTTAAAAGTTTTTACCTACAAAAGGAAAAAAAAGCAAAGAATGCTGTTTTCTATCATTAGAATGGCAAACTAACCTTCATGATATAGAAGGAACTTATGAGGAAAACTTAAAAGGGTACTCAATAATTAGGGATGCATTGATGTTTGTTAAAAAACCATTTTGCTCAAGGTCTTTCTTGACTGGACAGTACTCAGTTAAGACTTTATTCAGGTTCTCTTGACATGGAAGATAAGTAACTTTCCTTCTTTTTGTAATATAATAGAATTATATTTAAAACAATATAGTAACAAAAATAAAGAAAGAGAATTCTAGTGTAGTAACAGTGTAGGCTTTGAAATCAGAGATAGCCATGTTAAGGATCCGCTAGAGAGCTAGTTACTTGTGTGACCTCAGCTAGTGTCTTAAATCCACGATGCTTTTGGTTGAGGACACCATAAAATGGAAATAATATATATTACTAAAATATAGGATGATGTGAAGATGAAGTGATGTAATGTATGTTATACATATGTATATATATATATGTAATGTTATTTTATTTTAACGATGCAAAAAGTTTACTAGTGTTTCCCATATATCAAAAATATGTCCCATCAATATTTCTTTTTTTTGCATTACTTTTTTCCAAGTTGTTATCATAATATATATAGAAGGATATTTTCAGCTTTGTTAACATGATATTAATCTGTAACAATAATCTTAAATTCTAGGCTTCAGAATTCTCATTTTAATTCAGAATAATCCATAGAATTGATACCTTAAAATTGTTTTAAATCATTACCTGTAGTTGACTATGTATTCTATTTGTAAATCTCTATGTAAATATACTTGGCACTTTTGTATTTAATGCTTTTTCGTATTTTAAATGTTTCCTGCAGCATAAATTTCCAAAAGTAACAGCATACTGTATTCAGGTTTCTGCTTTTGGTTTTATTATTATTATTGTTTTATTATTTATTAGTTGTCTGACTTTGGGTAAGTTAATTACCCTCTACATATCCCAATTTTCTCATGTGCAAATGGAAATGATAATAATTAATAGGTTATCATATATAAAATGATTAAACCATCACAGGGAACATAATAAGGCTATATAAATAAATGTAAATGCTCATGAAAAGGTTTAATGACATTCAAGGCCACATATTATTAAAATGGTTATTATAAGTTACTGCCAACAGTAATTTTAAATTTATTTTCCTTTTAAACATTGATTTTAAAATTTTAATATGTTAATTGATACAGATTTTAAAACTTATAATTATTAGTCTTAATTGTTTGATGAAATTCACATGTGGGATCCATGAGGATGGGGACTTTGATTTACTTTCTCTAACCAGCATAGAAAGGAGCACCAAGTCCATGTTCTATAAGTATCTGTAGAAAATATAAATGACTGTGGAAATCCTGACTCTATCTCGGGCTGGAAGGCAGAAATACTTGATTTTGTAGATCAGCTAAGATGCAATTGAGGGGGAGAAAAGCGGCATATTTTAGGTTCACAAAGAACCATGCCAAGTAAGCCAATTTAGATATCACAGGTTACAGGCCGTTGTTCTGAAAACCAGTCTTCTTCCGTTTATTTAGTTTTATTTCCTATTGGAAAATGTTTGTTTCTTTGTCTGTTTTGCAACTTTGCAAACCTGGGAAGACAGGGAAAGCGTTTACATTTTTTAATTCATCAGGTGTATCGTTGTGTATTCTATATAGTCATGGCATGGTATTTATTTGTTATTTATCACATATCCAGGTAAACCAGTGATGATTGTCACAGAATACATGGAGAATGGTTCCTTGGACAGTTTCTTACGTGTAAGTAGAAAATTTTGTATATATTCATGTATCACTTATCCCTATTTATCAATATACATATGTGCATACATGTGGAATGAGTGCTAAAGATGTTGGAGGCAACCTCTAATATCTTGCCAGCAATAGTTTAAAGTGAAACTGAAATTCGGGGGCACTAAATAGTAAGAGGAAAACTAAAATCGCGTCTTTATCTTACAGTGTCCAAGGTTAATGGCTTATATTTTTAAAACAAATCTACGCAATCTTCTTCAGGCTTTTTGTACTGAAAGATTCACATTGGTTAAAATAAAAATTTAAAAAAGATTTTTCATAAGACATAAATAACACTGATATAAGACAAATATTCTCTTTTCTTCATTTAAAGCAACCTCAGCCTGCTATTGGAAGAATATATCTCTCACACACAGAGCTTTTGTCTCAGAAAATGACCAAGTGTTATAATTCCAAAGTAGTCTCGATTCAGACATATCATTATATATATATATATATATATTATTTAAACTTAGAAACCTGATTGTGTTTTTAATTATTTAAGTAAAAATTTGTTCAAAGAAATGCAAAAATTTTATGGATAACAGGGCACTGCCAACCACCAGTTACTGCAGGGATAAGAATACATAACACTGTCCTCAAGATACTTTCAGCACCATATTGGGGTGCCTGGGTGGCTCAGTAGGTTAAGCCTCTGTCTCTTGGTTTTGGCTCAGGTCATGATATTGCAGTTAGTGAGTTCAAGCCCCACATCAGGCTTCTCGCTGACAGTGCAGAACCTTCTTGGGATTCTCTCTCTCTCTCTTTCTGTCTCTTTCTCTCTCTGTCCCTCCCCTCCCCATGCTCTCTCTTTCCCAAAAATAAATACATAAACTTAAAACTTTAAAAAGATAAAATAAAATATGATTTCAGCACTATAAAATAGACACCGATAGATAGATGGATAGAAAGAATAGGATAATTCAATATCATAGAAGATAACTCTAAATTTTCTATAAATGAGAAATATATTCCTTATTTTAATATTCATGTGGCAAACACAAATTTTTTTAACATTTATTTTTGAGACAGTGAGAGAGAAAGAGAGAGTGCCTGTTCACATAGGATAAAGGCAGGGAGAGAGGGCGAGAGAGAGTCCCAAGAAGGCTCTGAGCTGTGAGTGCAGAGCGCCATGAGGGGCTCAAATTCACTAACCTTGAGATCAAGACCTGAGCCAAAATCAAAAGTTGGCTACTTAACCCTACTGAGCTACCCAGGCGCTCCAAGGCAAACACAATTTTATCAGCAATTATTTTCACAAGCATTTCAAAAACAAATATTTTTCAAATCAGGTCATTGAAACCATTATAATAAATATTCTTTTAAAATGTTGTTGTGGAGGAGCCTGGGTGGCTCAGTCGGTTGAGAGTCCAGCTTCAGCTCAGGTCATGATTTCATGGTTCGTGGGTTTGAGCCCTGATTCGGGCTCTGTGCTGACAGCTAGCTCAGAGCCTGGAGCCTGCTTCTGATTCTGTGTCTGCCTCTCTCTCTGACCCTCCCCTGCCCATGCTGTCTCTCTCTCTCTCTCTCAAAAATAAATTTTAAAAATGTTATTGTGTACATATCACTAAACATGGAATTTTATGTCTATTTATCCATACATGAATTTATGCACATATTTACATGTGTATGTATATTTGCCTACCATCTATTATATAAATCATGTATTTATATCTTTTAAG
Source organism: Suricata suricatta (assembly GCF_006229205.1). Lineage (NCBI taxonomy): Eukaryota > Metazoa > Chordata > Mammalia > Carnivora > Herpestidae > Suricata > Suricata suricatta. The sequence goes on from NC_043704.1 coordinate 41,806,230, forward strand.
TTTATTTTTGAAAGAGAGAGAGAGAGCTGGGGAAGGGCAGAAAGAGAGGGACATAAAGAATCTCAGTCCTGTCAATGCAGATCCCGACATGGGGCTCGAATGCACAGACCGCGAGATCATGACCTGAGCTGAAATAGAGAGTCAGATGCTTAATCTCCGGTTCCCCTTGTATTTCTATTTTAATACTAGTAAATTGGAAGTTTTTTTAAATACCGGACTCTGGCTTGTGTTTTATTATTTTCTATTTTATGACCTATAGTGGAATCTTGAATAGAAAAACAAATATTCAGTAAATTTTGTGACCAATTCTGAATGAATTATAGTGATTTAAAAGTTTAAAACCCACCTTATTTGAAGCAATTAATAAAATACCTGGAAAGCTAGAAGAATGAACATACAATCAAAGAAATATGTATAACTAAAACAGCCCCAAGATTCATTTCATTTTGTTTTTCCTGAGGTTAAAATTTCTGAGGAGTTTTTATGTCACATAAAGACCAGGAAAAGTATAGCTTTGATCCTGAACTCAAAGAATATTATGATCCTTCATGTTATAGAGTATTTAGTAATGCAGCTCCTATGCTATTTTGTGTTAGTCTTGTATCTGTTTACTCACATATCTTTGAGGCTGGAAGGCTTGGAACTGGAATGTATATAGTCTTATTACGATTCCGTGTGTGAGATTTTAACCAAGATTTATCTTTAAGAAAGAGCAACACATCTTAATTGTATATTTGAAATACTTCTCAGAAACACGATGCCCAGTTTACGGTCATCCAGCTAGTGGGGATGCTTCGAGGGATAGCATCTGGCATGAAGTACCTCTCAGATATGGGTTATGTTCACCGAGACCTTGCTGCTCGTAACATTTTGATCAACAGTAATTTGGTGTGTAAGGTTTCTGATTTTGGACTTTCACGTGTTCTAGAGGATGACCCAGAAGCTGCTTATACAACAAGAGTGAGTAACTGTTTTTCTTTTTCTTTTTTTCTTTTTATCTTTGATTCCCACCTTGTGTTATGTTGACTTGCAAATAAATAGAAATCACCTTTTCAATGGTGTGTCAATTATATCTTCCCCCCAAGAGAAACTTATCCTTTAACATTAAAATACTATTACTTATTCGGTGAAAAGAGATGGCCACTGTTTATAAGGTGGCGTACCCCTGCCCAATGAAATATAATTTTAAGGCATTTTAAAATTCATGTTTATATAAGTAACACATGCTCACATTATAAAAATTTCAAAACAAAGCAATAAAAAGGAGTTAAGTCATCCATAATTCTGCCACCCATAGAGAACATTTATAACTTTGTCAGTTAATTCTTCCAGATTTTGTCTGCATACCTATTATACCTGCCTATGCATGAATATGTAATTAGAATAGGATTATTTATACTATTACTGTATAGCCTTTTTTTCTCTTAGCAATATATCTCTTGAATGTATTTCACTGACAATAAATAATGTTCAAGGTTTCATTTTTAGCAGTTTGATATATTCCATTACCTGGTTGTATCATTTAAAAAATTAACTCTTAATTATTGGGAAAATTATTATTATATCTTGCTTTTCCTTATTATCATAATTGTTATTATTATTATTATTATTTCATCATGATAAGCATACTCTTTAATCCCCATCCGCCTTCCTACCTCCCCTCTAGGAACCCATCAATTTGTTCTTTATAGTTAAAAGTCTGTTTATTGGTTTGTCTCTCTCTCTTTTTTTTCTTTGCTCATTTGATTTGTTCCGTAAATTCCACATATGAGTGAGATCATATGGTAAATGCCTTTCTCTGACTAACATATTTCACTTAACATTATACTCTAACTCTATTGCTGTTATTGCAAATGGCAAGATTTCATTTATTTTATGGCTGAATAATATTCCATTGTGTATATATACTGCATCTATGGTATTTATGCCTCTATCTATGGACATTTGGGTTGCTTCCATGGTTTGCCTATTGTAAATAATGCTGCAATAAACATAGGGGTGCATGTATCTCTTTGAATTAGTGTTGTATTTTTGGGGGTATATATGCAGTGATGTGATTACTGGATCATGGGGTAGTTCTATTTTTATTTTTTGAGGAACCTCCATACTGTTTTTGCCTTCCCACCAATAGAGCATGAGTGTTCCTTTTTCCCCACATTCTCACCAACACCTGTTTTTTCTTGTGTTTTTGATTTTAGTCATTCTGACAGGTGTGGGGTGATATCTCATTGTAGTTTTGATTTGCATTTTCCAGATGATGAGTGATGTTGAGCATCTTTTCATGTGTCTGTTAGCCATCTGGATGTCTTTTTTGGAGAAATGTCTGTTCATGTCTTCTGCCCCTTCTAATTGGATTATTTGTTATTTTGTGTTAAGTTGTGTAAGTCTGTTATATATTTTGAATACTAAACCCTTATGGAATATGTCATTTGCAAATATCCTCTCTTATTCGGTAGGTTGACTTGTATTTGTTGTTGTTGTTGTTGTTGTTGTTGTTTTTATTGTTTCCTTCACTGTGCAGATGCTTTTTATTTTGATGCAATCCCAATAGTTTACATTTGCTTTTATTTCTCTTGTCTCAAGAGATATATCTTGGGGAAAAAATGCTAATGCTGATGTCAGAGTGATTACTGCCTGTGCTCTCTTCAAGGATCATTATGGTTTCAGGTCTCATTTTTGGGTTTTTAATTCATTTTAAGTTTATTTTTGTGTATGTGAAACAAAATTTTCCAGTTTTATTCTTTTGCATGTTGCTGTCCAGCCCGACACCATTTGTTGAAGAGACTGTCATTTCCTATTATATATTAATTCATGACTCTTTTGTCAAAATTTAATTGACCATATGATTGTGGATTTATTTGAGTCCTCTGTTTTATTCCATTGATCTGTGTGTCTATTTTTATGCCAGTACCATACCATTTTTTTGATACCTCCTAGTTTTGTTTTGTTTTTTTCAAAATTGCTTTGGCCATTCAGGATCTTTTGGGTTCTATACAAATTTTACGATTGTACTAGTTCTGTAAAAAATGTTGTTGGTATTTTGATAAGGATTGTGTTAAATGCATAGATTGCTTTGGGTTGTATAAGCGTTTTAACAGTATTTGTTCTTCTAACCCATGAGCATGGAATGTCTTTCCATTTCTTTACATAGTCTTGAATATCTTTCATAAATGTTTTATTGATTTCAGAGGATAGTTTTTTTGCCCTCTCTGGTTGTTTATTTTCCTAAATATTTTATGGTTTTGGTGCTATTGTAAAGAGGATTGTTTTTTTTTCTCCATAATATTTTATTGTCAAATTGTTTTCCATACAACACCCAGTGCTCTTCCCCTTAAGTGCCCTCCACCATCACCACCACCTCTTTTCCCCCCTCCCCCTTCCCCCTCAACCCTCAGTTCATTCTCAGCATTCAATAGTCTCTCAAGTTTTGCATCCCTCTCTCTCCCCAACTCTCTCTCCCTCCTC
>NC_043704.1:41809794-41932576 GCF_006229205.1 Suricata suricatta
AATGTGTAGATTGCTTTGGGTAGTAATGACATTTTCACAATGTTTATTCTTCCTATCCAACTGGTCCCATTCACGATTGCACGAAAAACCATCAAATACCTAGGAATAAACCTAACCAAGGATGTAAAAGACCTATATGATGAAAACTCTAGAAAACTTATGAAAGAGATCGAAGAAGACACCAAGAAGAGGATTGTTTTCTTAATTTCTTCTTCTTTTTTCATCACTGGTCCATAGGAATGCAATAAATTTCTGTTACTGATTTTGGATCCTGTGACTTTACTGAATTTATATACCAGTTCTAGTAGTTATTTGTGAAGTAAACAGGGTTTTCTATATACAGTGTCATGTCATCTGCAAATAGTGAGAGTTTTACTTCTTCTTTATTTAGATTTCTTTTATTTCTTTATTGTGTCCAATTTCTCTGACTAGAACTACCAGTACTATGTTGAATAAAAGTGGTAAAGAGTGGATATCCTTGTCTTGTTCCTGACCTTAAGAGAATAGCTTTCAGTTTCCAACATGATGTTCGCTGTGGGTTTTTCATGTATAGTCTTTATTATATTCAGGTATGTTCTTTCTAGACCTACTTTGCAGAGAGTTTTTATCATGAATAGGAATTGTACTTCATCAAAGACTAGCTTTTCAATATTTTATACAAATGCGTAAAGGACCCATCTGTATTCATAATTGTAGGAGTCTGATAATTGTAGGAGTATGATATATTCCTAAAAGTGGATCCTGTATTAAATGTTTGTGCCTATTTTAAAAGCACACATAATTATATCCTGATAAAACTAAATATTATCATTTTGGTAGATAAATTTTTTAAAGTTTTTAAAAGTTATATCTAATTATTTTAATTTGTATTTAACTTGATTCAAATGCATCTGGTTATTTCTTCATATATTTATTGGCAGATTTCTTTGAAAAGACATTCCATTTATATAATTTTTTCAGGATAGACAATTTTAGAAAATAAAAATATAATGATTACTCATGATATTACCAAAGGTAACCAATTTTAACATTTTAGTTTTTTCCTTTCAAAATATTTTCTATACATTTTCATATGTAAACAATTACCAATTATGTATATAATTACAAAAATGGGATCATATTATTTATATGTATATATAAATATTTGAATATATGTATATATATATTTGATACTCTTAACAATACTTTGATGTAATCCTGGTCTGGTCATAATTATTTCCTCAGGATAAAGTTCCAGAATTACAATTGCCAAGGCAAAATATGTACAAATATGTGTGGATTTTCATATATGAATTGCCCAATTATTTTCCAAATAGTTTGTTTTGGAATTTCTCTCCTAGCAACATATAAAAGAAGCTATTTCCCTGTGCTTTCACCAGCCAAGAAAATGGGCAGTTTTTAAAAAGTCAACTTCTATTATTTTCTTCCTGTTTATAATGATTACTAATTTAAAGAAAAAGAAAGAAACTCATTTTTTTCCTGTGATCATCAATTTCAACAATTCCATTATCAACCACCAAGTGTGTCACATGGCATCTATCTCACGTCCTGAGAAAGAGCGCGATTTGCCAGAGTTGAGTTTCATCTACAAAGCGATAAAGCCACAATGACAGAACCAGAAATTCAAAAGCACAGTGTCCCAGATACTCCTCAATGAGTTGATATGAGTTGAAACTCTCCCTATGCCTTTCTACATTACACTTTTGTTTTCATTTTGCATTTTCAACTAGACTAGTGGATTCACTCTGTTTGGATCTCATATTTGTTAAAATGTGTCCTGCACGAAAATGTTGCCGTTCTTAGGCATATAGCTCACTAGGTTAAAAGCAAGAGAAATAAAATAAAATTGTATATCTAGCAGCTAGTTGAATTAAATTTACAACAGTGACCCTAACTCTGAAAACGAAGTTCTGAAAAAGAAAAAATTACAAAACATGGGTCAATGTGCAGATAGTGATTTTTAGCATTCCTTTTGTTCCTTCTCTGATCTCAAGAAAAATTAGCCAACATTCTGCAGCCAGGCATCATTTTTATGACTATAATTTATGATTCTAATATCTCAGGAGACAACATATGCAACAGATGATAATATATTTATAGTTTTGAGGAATTTTTTTTTTATTCTACTTGCGGCTACTCTGCACTCTAAAGATATCCTTTGTAACCTTCTGCTACTATATGAGCTTTTAACACACTCATGGAAAGTATCCCTCTTGCTGGCATTGGCCTTGTGGCTACAACAAGCACCTTGTATAGAAATATTTTCTTTTTTAATAAAAAGTATTTGATTAAAAAGCCTTTATTTGAAATATTAGATTTCCGGTAATTCAGTAAGGTTTTAATCTCTGTGCCATAACCTATTTTTAAACTAGAGCATTCTTGTTTTCAATATTAGTCACGATTTCTAGGACACTCTAAGGAATGATTGTTCTTGTAAGATATTGCAAGATTCATCCAAATCTGGATCATCTACTGTCTGGAGAATATATTGGATTTACTTTCAGAGCTTTATTTATACTGATTGTTACTCTGTCAGGACTATGGGGTACTGAAGACCATTTCTTGACACTAATAGAAAAAAAGATGTTGCTGTGTCAAAATTCTTCATTATCATTTGTGAAATAAAAGGGCAACAGGCTCTTTGCATTTTTTATTCTCAGAAGATTATTAAAAACTGCACCAACCAAATGGGCTCATTAACTACCAATAAATAGCTGTTCTAGAATGTATATTCATTTAACTTATTTAATATTTATCCTTATATTTTCTTAGAACTCATCAAAATATCTGTGATGGTCCTGACTTCCTTCTGAGAAAGCTATAATTTGCATCTATGTTTCTAGAATACTTTAGGAACCTTTAATTTAATCTCTTATAATAACCCTTGTTTGGTATAATGATTTTATAATTTACCCCCAAATATGAGATATGGTGTAAAGTAATAAGACTACTATTTTTTTTAACAAACACTGAAACAATTAAATGAGTGTTGCCATACTAATTTTTGGGAATTTGTACTTCCTGTAGGAACACTGCTATTGCACAAAATGCTTTGGGAATTCCTCCTTTGAGATTACCTTTAAAATTAGATTGTGAATGACATCATTATTCCAAATTATTTAAGCATATAGTTGTGGGAGAAGCATACTTTCCTGAGATAAAAATCTCTGGTCTCAATAAACTTAGAGCTAATAAATAAGAAAATCAGTACATATAATGAAGTCTGTTGTTGTTTTTTTTATTACCAAAAACAGTATTTTTCAGCTTAGACATCCAATTTTTTATTTGATTAAGCATCCCATGATTGTGGTTCCTTCCGAAAAACAAGCTCATCATTGAAAACAGTGTGCCAAGGCGTTGTTTTCGGATAAACACATTTTGATGAATCTGCTTTAAAAAGCCAGTCACATTACTTTAGTCACACTTAACACGTTTCACCTAGTGTCACTTGGATTCAAAAATTAGTATTCAGTGCCTCAATGCACTAAGCCTTTTCCCAGATTGCTCCTCTAAAAGTTACTGCCTTTAGGTAGAGGGTAATTGCACTGACATTTGATTCAATGCCACTAAATGAATATAGGGTGTCTGCTGCTCTCATTTTAAAAACATCCTTATGGTCCACAGGCAAAGTAGAGGAGTGGAACAGAATTTATGTCCACTAATTATGCATTTATTTTTTTAACTGGAGGGAGCCACCTAAGGATTTGAGAAAATGCCTAGCCTTAACACTTGAAACAAATTATCAGACATTTTCCCATGCGGCTTCTGATACTGTCTTAAGTCTATCACAGGTTTTCCTTCCTTATGTCCCAACAACATTCCTTGAGAGGAGAGGGTAGTATACGATCATAAACCACACTTTTTTAATGTCTTCTCTTTTTTATAAGGGTATTGAGTAGGAAATTAGAATTTTTTTCATTTCTCCCTACTGAGTTATGCAGAAACTCCAAACATTAACACTTGCTATCATACATCATTATGCATCCTGTAAACTTTGTAAAATTCCACTGTACACATGGGATTTGAGAGTGAGAAAGGTGTAGTAACTTAGTGTTATTATGAAAATAGTTCAGTCTTGTGGACCCTTTGAAGTGCTGTTGGGAGACACCCAGAAATGCTTGGACAACACTGTGAGAACCACTGTTACAGATACTGTATCTGGAAAAAAACACTCTAAAAACTCAATGTCTTAGTATTTATTAAATGACATAAAGCCTTGGCACATTGTATTATATGATATAGCATGTTTCGAAGAAAGGCCTTCAAAGCATAAAAGCAGCTGCGTACCAAAGGTTGCAAATCATCTTGAAAGGTCTTGGATTTTATTTGGGTTGGAGCATTTAGCTGTGCAGATTTACACCATTAGAGACTTTTCACTGTGGAGAAAAACACACACAAAAATGAATTCTCTCTCTTTGATTTAAAGGACAATTATGGCACGGTTTCTATATTTTTGTTGCACTGGATTACTTACTTAACTTTACTTCATTTTAACAGAACCATGGACTTATTGGTGAGAACTGTTTACTACCAAAAATTTTCTAGTCTTTTCCTTTTAAAATTTTATTTTAAATGGTTAGCATTCTTTATGTGCATGCACGCATCTGTGTATATGAACATGCCTATATACATATGTTCAAATAGATGGAGTCTAAGATTCTACCATAATGGTGATCAATTTACTGTTTAACAGGATCAAGTTAGAGAAATTATAGGCTTTTATCTAATTTATATGCTGTATTACATAAAGTCAATCCAATTCTTGAGCCCCCAAATTCATTTTAGGGATATAATTACCACATAAACTGATTTGAGAAATTTGAGAGAGCCAGATGATTTGATTTTGGTTGTATCCTTTATTTTTTTTTTTCCTTTTTATTTCTGTCCTGAAGATGTATCCTGAGTCATCAGCAGTTAGATTTTTATATTCGATAAGAAGCTTCTGCCTTTTGTTACATTGCCCTATAGCCCATTAACATCTATTTAATTTTTAGAAGATAAAACCAAATAAAAACTTATCATAGCATTGTATGTCAAGCAATAGAAGGAAGAAATCTTATTTTACATAATCATTTATTTTATTTTTTTCTCTGTAATTTTGCTTACTTGATATCCGAAATATTCTACTATAGCTTTATTTTACCTAATTTCATTTGCAAGATTTTTATTTTAAATAACTAAATGCAACTGGTTAAAAGCTAAGTTGTTAAATACTCCTGTTCAGGATAACTCCATTCTAAGGACATAAATAATAGAAAACATGAACCTTTAATTCTCTAGTCAAGGCCTAAAAACTATGCATACAAAAATCCAATATGATATAGAAAGAAAATTATATTATTTTGATAAGTAACATATGCCATGTGATTTACACATGAATGAAATCAATAATACATACCTGTAGTAATGTATTTAAGCTTTGACCCAAAATAAATAATGTTAGCCATGAATTTATTTCCAATTCTCTGAGAATCAGTATAAACATGCCTTATGTAGTTTTACCAAAAAAAAGACACATATTTAAAAATCAGAAAATGCTAGAAAATTTAGTAATCTCAATCATCAATTTTGTATCAAAATTTAATGAGAGAGCCAGTACTTTCTGGTCACTCAATTCAGAGAGTTATATACCACAAATAATTTTAACACATGAAAATAATTCATCCAGATTTATCTGGAGAAAAACATAGCTATAGCTTTGGAGTGTAACATAGTAGTGAGAAAGTTGTATGTAATATATTACACACCATCTCTAGCAGTAACAATTTTCTCTAAAATGCACCATTCATTCATTAATTCCAGATTTGAGTGCCTGCAATATACTAAATACTGTTCTAGGACAAAAGGACCCAGTAGTAAATAAAACAAAGCCCTGACCGCATGGGTTTACATTCTAGTGTGGAAATTCAGGTAATAAACAAACAAGGAAATGCACAGCAAGGCAAAGAAGATGAAGAAGGTGGGCAGTGGCCAAGTGTGTTATTTTAGTTCGGAAGAACGAGAGTTTTCTTGATAAAATGGCATTACAGCACTGAATTGGAGAGAGTGAAGAAACAAATAATATACATATCAAAGTGAATTAACCAGATTTACTTTGCTTTAACTATCTTTTCAATTTAATAATTTAATTTAATCATTGTTCTAAGTCCAAGAGGCTCACTTTGCAGGAAGACAAATTAAGTAGTCAGATTAATGATTTAACTCAGACTAAACATCAGGCTAATAGTGACTGGTCTAGTCTGTAATTTGGTGAGCCCTGGAAACTTAGTAAAACTTTCTCAAATTATTTTTGGTTCGCTGTGAATATCCCACATTTTAAAATATGTGAGGACACATTACCTAAAGCTTTACCCAGGTTTCCTGAAGCCTTTGACCAGCCCCAGGTTCCTTTGGCATTGGAAAATACAGCAGTCTTTTTTTTTTTCTTTTTACTTTTCTTATTTTTTAGGAGCGGGGGGCAGGGGAGGGGGCGGAATACAGAAGTCCTGATGCCCTAAGTTAGTCTTACTTCTTGATGTCTGGAATGACTAATAATTTGACTCATTTCTGCCCTATCACCCCTTTGCAACGATAATTCTACATATCAGGGTTGGAATACACTCCTATGATTTTTTTTTCTTTTTGATCACTGCTCTGGAATTTCCCACATTTCAAGCAGTTATTTACTAAACATAGACCCTTAAGGGAACCATTGCCATGAATCTAGTCAGAATTGTCTTTTTGGAGATTATGAGATTCTCCACCTATCATTTCATCTTTCCTTATTTTTCAGTCATCAATATTAAATCAAACTTACTCAAGTTTTGCACTTTTATAATTACTAGAATGAATCTAATATTTCTATTATTTGGATTCTAACTATATGATTTTCTTGCTACACTGAATAGATCTTTCTGATTTATTTACTTATAACATTGCTTCTTTGACAAATTGTGTTCAGAGTGCTTAAAACACACACTTTCAAATGAATGTTTTTAATCTTTAAAAAGAATTAGGATTGAGTATATATAAAGCACAAAGCTTAGCATTTAAAACCACACTGAACCCTGAAATGTCTTTAACCTCATCCATAAATTTTGGCATTGTTTTTGTTGAAGGTAGACATTATACATCAAATGGCCTAATTTGAAAGTAACAGAAAGTAACAAAAAAAGTGTTTATGTGTATTGCCTTGCCCGGTTAGCCATAGAGTAGCTTAGAATCAAGGTGAAGATTTTCCTACTTTTTAAGAAATTCTTAAGCATTTCACGTAATGTCCAAACATTTCAAAAGTTCAAACGATAGGCTTTTGCTACCTAAGAGATCATCTGTCTCTGATCTCTTGTGGCAATCAACATCTGCTGGAATAATTCTCTCAATGGCTTTTAGATCTGAACTACTGGGGATTAGAACAGATGCTTCCCCTGGGAGCCTTCCTGGCTTGCCCTTCACCGTGTTGTCTACTGTTGTCTACAGTGAGTGAAGTGTAGGCCCCGACAATACATAGAAGCTGAATCCTTGAGTCAAATGATTTATCTCTATGGTTCCACTTTTAACCTGAGAAGCCAATATTTGCCTCCAGGTTAAACACTCAATTACTTAGAGTTTACTAAGATAAACTCTCCGAAGTCCTTTGTCACTCTGAGTATGACCTGACAGAACTCACCGGCAGGCATGTGAACTGTGGATCAGCAAAGCATTTACTAAATCAGCAGGGAGAGATTTGTGTATATAATTAGAGAAAAATTGGGGCAGGTATGAGATATTATGCCTTAATGTCCAGAGAGTTCGGCAATTATACTCCTTTTCTTAGAAATCAAGACGTGAAGCCCCCTAACCCATCGCGAAAGAGCTGACTTTCGTTGAGCGCCTGAAAAATTCAGGCTTTTAGCCAAATGTCTCATTTGAACTGTCTAAATTCATTAAGCTTAGAGAACCGAATTGCAGAATCTTTTGAGAATAGGTTTACTCTAACTGCTATTTCTGGACAAAGTGAACAAGGCTTTGGACTACTTCAGCGAATCCTGGATTTGAATGTAGCAATTATGTAATTCCTCTTCCCAGAAAATCCCAAGTATCTTTACTTGCACCATTTTATTATTTTTTTAAATTTTCTGTAAGAATTCTGTTGAAGTAAATCCAGATATGATACCCAAAAGATATGTAGTAGCCAAAACTTAGAATCATCTTTAAGAGTCCAAAATAATTAACATTGAAAATGTCAGCATCCTTGATCCACATGTCAGTTTAAGACAGAAATTTGGAAGTTGAAGTGTTGACCTAAGAAAGTTGTTCATAGGTCAGCACAGCTGTTAGAAATCTCCCCCACAATCCTCAGTATATGAATGACAAGATAGCTGCACCGAGAAGTTAAGAAACTTGGCTAGTAAATAGTAGGCTAAAATTAAACTGGAAACCAAGAATCCCGATTTCTGCTAAACTTAAAAATGTAAATGGAACAAGTGACTATAAATTCCCCCACACCACCAATTACTGAGTTATACATAGAGGAGACATCACATTGGGAGGGACTGGCCCTAGGTTTGGCCATTTAAATATGGGAAGCAGGCATTAACTTCTAATTCTGTTATGGAGTTCCCTCTGCAATTGAGGATTTCGACACACTCCGTATGCTGTGACTCTGAGCTTGTTCAGTGCAATTGGAGGCTTTTCTCAAGTACACAAATATCAAAAAAGCTTACATGTGGGTATAGAGACCACCTTAAGTAAATGTGTTCATTTTACAATGTTTTTATATATTGTAAAAGAACACATCGTCATAAATTATCTTTATAGCTAGCTGCGCTTTATAGTACTCTGAATGCCTAACATTCATTTTACCAACCAAACTTGAAATTGTCAACCGATTTCAGAGTTTCAGTTCATTAAGGACAGTTGCACTGGAATAGTTTTATTGTGGCAGGAAAGAAGTATGGCAAATGAGGACCTTTTTGTCTCATTGAATCCATATTTGGATTGCTCATTGCAGGATGTGTTTGGCCGTTATTTAAAATGAATCTAAAAATTTCAAAATGCACACCCCCCCGACATATATAATGGAGAAAGCAATTTCTGGACCTGAAAATGAAAAAAAAAGTCAAACAATTTGAGTTTGAATTTGTTGAAATGGGAGGTGTGGAGAGGAACTTTTGTGATTGATCAAGAGAAAAAGTACGAATAAACTCTACAATGGATGACTTGTGAAAAATTTAGTCAACTCATAGATTTCATTTTATCTTATTTTGATAGTCTCGGATCTACAGATGTTTAACTTGAAGGCCGACATCCTTACTGGGAAGTTAGACTAATAAAACATATGGGTTCTTCTTTCATCCATATTTCAGAACAAAATTGGGCCCTCAAGGACAGGTATCCAGCGTCTCCCTGTGCCAATGACATTTATGCTTTTGTAGCCATGGATAGTGTTTGCTTCTGGAGTAAAGACTCTTTAGTCATAGACACCTCCATTTAAAAGAAAAGTTTCTTTAACAATAGGAAGTGAACCAATTTTTTAAAAAAGAAAGAAAGGTAAAAAGAAAGAAGATAAAATAACAAAAATATTAAAAACATTAAAATACTAAAAACAAAGGGAAACATCTCAAAGGTACTATTATATTTACCAACACCCAAGTATAAGAAGATTAGCTCTGTTGAATTTGGCCCTTACTTAACAAGAACAGAAGTGTAGGAATGTTAAAAACAAACAAAAAAAAAAGATACTTCCACTTAGTCTACATAAAATCCCAGATAAGTCCTAGACTTCACCTGAATTATTTTTCCTTGCTAATTAAAGCTTTTCACATACCATCTAAAGCAGTAGTTTTAAAGTAGGGATAATTTTCCTCTTAGGGAATATTTGGCATTGTCTGGAGGCATTTTTGCCTATCACAATCAGAGGGATGCTAATGTTATCTAGTGAGTAAAGGCCAGGGATGCTACTAAGCATCTTACAATGCACAGGACAGTCCCGACAACAAATTCTTAATTGGGTCTAAAATATCAGGAGTGCTACTGTAGAGAGAGCTTGTTGTAAAATTACCTAACATGTGTAAAGAATGTGTAAAAAATGAGAGGGAAGATCAAATGTCCCTCCCAGGTACTTTATAATCTCTCCTATCCATACTGAACTGCAAGTTGCATGTGTTCTTCATTGCCATTTGTAAAAAAAAAAAAAAAATGCAATATGTAACATACTAGGCATCTGCCGCTAGGCCTAGGATGTTGAACTTTGAGATATCACAAACAGAATGCAATGAATGCATGACCTTTATTCCTGTTAAAATGTTGTTCTCATTTGCTCTTGGTCTAACACTTGAAATTTTAATTCTTTTCTCTCAGTGCTCTAAATTTTAGACATGGCTATTTTATTTTTGATTGTTTTGATTTTGTTTTGTTGAGATGTCTTTGGATTAACTCCTAAAAGGACATACCTCTCAGGTAAATACGCCATATATTTTCAGTCAGCATACAACTCTCAACCACATATTAATTAATTTTTCTCTTTAGGAATCGTACTTACCTCATCCTACAAAGCAATAGTATAATATTCATATTCAGAAACAATAATGGTTATTAAATTATCAGTGATATCTTTAGGTTGGCAAAGTGCCTGCCTTACTAATATTGAAACAGTTGGTTTGGGATGCATATTTCCTATGGAGCCAAATGAAAATCTTTAAAGCATTCTGCAAACTCTAAAACTTTTAATCCACATAACACCCTGTGAGATATTTTCATAATTTTATAGATACTATATAAACTTATTGTTCCGTAATTCTTATATTTACTATTATTATGGAAATAACAACATTGTTAAATAGCATGTGTGGAAAGTGAACATAAATAGTATCATTATAAAGCTATTATTATGCTATTAATAGGTTCATTCTTAGTATATATATTCTGAAACACTAGGCTCAATGTATTATTTTCTAAAAATGAGCTGTATTTAAAAAGTGCTCAAATCATTAAGTATCTTCAGTAAAATCTACCACTCGAAGCCCATAACATAGTCCTCTCTCTCAACAAATCTATACACACCTCCCGGAAACAAGGTGTTGTAAACAGGAGTGCTTGAAAGTCAGACTCCCGTTTTAAACTTCGGGAATGCAGACATGAAGGAAGCAAGCCTATCACTCCTCTGAACATCCCTGTCTGCTCAGGATAATTAAAAGGTAGAAGGATCACAGAACATGGAGTGACCAACTTGGCCTGGAACATTCCCAAAAGTTCCACCAATGAGTTTACATTTGGCCAGGATGTTCAACTAAGTTTACTAGGTGCAGAAAGCAGGTGCAGGGGAAAAAGCTTCCCAAGAATAAAAGAATAGCATGTATTTAGGAGAAAGGTAATTCAGTTCAAGCCAGTAAGCACTTGCTGAATGCCTGCACATTTGCCAAGATACTTTTAAGCAAGACCACTGCTCTCTGCAGTGAGCACAGGCTCACGGCGCTCATGCTCATTACCTCAAGCTTTATAATCTATTTAGCTTTTCGTAGGCAAAGGATTTAAAATTATAGTTTGGGTACAATAATTTTATTTGTGGCAACAAATTGGACAAAGCTACGAGTTGAATTCATTTTATTGGTGTTGAATAAAAAGAATTTGACACTCTAATGTTGAATTTCAAATTGCCCCTCCTTGAGCATCACTTCAAAACCTGTCAAGCGCTCTGCAGGGCAATGTCAATGGAACCCATTTTGATGAATAGGCATTATGATTTGGATGATGTGAATTCTTTGGAACATCTATCTTTTTTTTCCTTGTATCAAAAACTTGTCATCCTTCAAGGTTCAATTCACATGTGACCCCTCGGTCCCTCTAGTGAGCATCTCAGGCCCTTGCTTTGCATCACAGCTGTCTCTGCTACTGTGTTCCTACTGACTGCGAGGCCCATGACTGGTGTGATCAGCATCACCAGAGACGCAGACCAGGGCTGCACTCCGCGACTGCTGAATCAGAATTTCCAGGGGAGAAAGCTCCAGATGATTCATATACATAGTAAAGGTTGAAAGCAAAGTACTAGATACTTATTTCTTACTGCCTTTCATTATCCAAAACAACTAATTATCATTCCCATTTGCCTGATAGTTTCCAAACAGAAGGGCTAGTATATTATCTATATTTGTCTCACCCAGAGTGACTAGTATAATACTTCCCATATGGTTGCTACTCGACACATTTTATTAAATGTATTCATTAAACTGAGAGAAAATTCCATGGGAGTCATACCTTCATATCTCTCATAACTCAGAGAAGCAATATTCTCCTCCAGACTATAAGTTCTGGGAATGTAGTCATTATACCTTACTGGTTCATATGGTGCCTACCTAGGACATGGAAGGTACTTCAGTGATTAATGATACTGTGAAGCACTGAGTACTGAAGAGACATTTATAGAAGTATAATTTTATTTTGAATTCATTTAGTTAACAAATATCAATGAGAACTTTTATGTCCAGGAATGGTGTAAGTTCTTTGCAAATATTAACTTGCATTCTGAACTAAGATTGCTTGGTCAAGCCTTAATCTATGTTAAATCAATAAAGGTTGACTCAGGTAACTCATTCAATTCTAATATTGAATCTAGCACACCTACTCTGGGTCATGTTGTTGCAGCTGCATAATTAATGTGCCGTAGGTAAACCAGCAGTGCTTGAGCAATTTTTAAATGTTTGCCTTTTCTCGCATTGATTGGAAGCAAACACTTCAATACATGATATGCCACTCGTTTCTGCTTCATATTAAAATAGAATATCAAGGGGTGTCCAGATGGCTCAGTAGGTTGAGCATCGACTTCCGACTAGGTTATGATCTCGCCGTTCCTGATTTCCAGCCTCCTGTTGGGTTCTGTGCTGATAGCTCAGAGCCTGGAGCCTGTTTTAGATTCTGTGTCTTCCTCTCTCTCTGTTTCTCTCTCTCTCTCAAAAATAAACATTAAAATAATTTTTAAATAGAATATCAAGATATTTCAGCAGAAACCCATATTACTTCAGAAGAGAAGCACTCGGACAAATTCAGTCAGGTTTCATATTTTATGTTAGCTAGTTTATGCATTGATTGTGCATGTACATGATTTTATATTAAAAGGGAGGCAAGATTCCGATCCGATGGACATCACCAGAAGCTATAGCTTACCGCAAGTTCACGTCAGCCAGCGATGTGTGGAGTTATGGGATTGTTCTCTGGGAGGTGATGTCCTATGGAGAGAGACCATACTGGGAGATGTCCAATCAGGATGTAAGTATTTGTAGTCAATGAATTATGGGTTCAGATTAAGAGATCAAGCTGTGCAAGGAAGTGGAGCATAATGAAACCAGGTGGCTCCCAGTTTGTGACATTGAAACAGAATACTTAGACGAAATGAAATAGTTTCCAAGTCTTACAAGGATATTAATTGAGTTGCTTTTACAGCTTTACATGTTTCCCGTAAGCAGGGGTTTAGAAATGAGAGAAAATGAAAACATTTGTCACAAGAATATAGGGAAATAAGTGACCGAAAAGATAACCAATAGGTATAAGGGGCTGTTTGAAGTATTTTTGCTACATAAGTGTTTCTATGTAATATTAATAAGCCACATTACTGCCACTCTTTGTAGATTTAATGATCTATGCCAATGTTTTGTTTCCTTAAACAGTATTTCCCAAAGAGAGACAAAACATCCAACCTCCAGAATGTTGTTTCTCTTAATGTATTAAACTTGCACAGGAATTTAGTTATACAAAATGAAGTTGTCTGGATGGAAAAATGATCTTTAACTTTCTATTGTAACTGTGATGTGATTTTTCCAAAGGGTTTGTGTTTTTAAAAGTGATGCTTTGCAAATGTTTAGTAAAACGATGTTATTGACATGGGATCAGCACTCAGAGATTTTTCTTTATGCTTAGCCAGACAGAGACTGTGAGCTGGATCTCAAAGATTCATAAGATGGAAAGCTGAGATGCTTTTAGTCATTTCCTACTCACTACATATAAAACCACTTTTACTGTATCTAGATATAAAAACCTTTCTGTATTCTCTAATCAAGTTATTTTTTTATGGCAGTATTGGGAAAATCAGTCTCTTCCACATCTCTATTTTCCAAATTTTCTCTATATCAGAGGATCTCACAGGAGGTCTCTGGACAAGCCCTTATCGCATGGCCTTGGGATTTGTAGTAATGTAAATTCTCAAGCCTCCCTCTAAACTTCTGAATCAGAGGAGAACAACTTTTGTATTAATAAATCCTCCAGATTATTCTGATACACATTAAGTTTGAAAATCACAGGCTTATTTGATTTAAAGGTACAAATTAACTAGGAGTTACTTCTTTGTTCAGCACATAGGATTTTACCTAAAGAATTTACTATGGCTTGATAGGTACCATTTGAACGAAGTATAGCTGAAACCTGTAGACTTTTCCTCACCTCATTCATATATGAACAACGTTGCTCATACATCTGCATGACCAAATAATATCTTCTGTGTAACTCTGAGTTTCCTAGATCCTAGAATGCTTCTTTTGATTTTATTCTGAAAAGTATCTTTACAAATGTTTCTTTCCTAAAACAAACACTTTCTCTCTCTCTCTCTCTCTCTCTCTCTCTCTCTCTCTCTTTCTCTCTCTCTCAATCTTCCTGTGTATAACATTTCTGGGCATGAATAATCCCTTACTTATTTGATAAGCTGGTATCCTTCCCAGCAGCTAAAAATGAGAACTAGCTCACTTGACTTTAAAATATCCATATTGGTGTGTCCTGCGCATCGAAAATAAAAGGAGTCTCAGCTCTTAAGTCCCTGGACACTGCTTCTCACACAGGTGATCAAAGCTGTGGACGAAGGCTACCGGCTGCCGCCCCCCATGGACTGCCCAGCTGCGTTGTACCAGCTGATGCTGGACTGCTGGCAGAAAGACAGAAACAACAGACCCAAGTTTGAGCAGATTGTCAGCATTCTGGACAAGCTTATCCGGAACCCGGGCAGCCTGAAGATCATCACCAGTGCAGCAGCAAGGTGACACTTAGATTTTCCATTCCGCACTCACTCTGAAATTAATGTGTTTTCGATCTCCAGGATGTTCATTGTTTTCTCCCACCTCCTTAACTGCATTCTTTGAAACTTGTATTCCTGAAGAACGGAGAAAAGGGGTTTTTATTCTTCTTTAAAAAAAATCTTCCAAGATTCTTTTGTTATTTAATCATAATGATGAAATTCAGAGATATTTTTAATTCCCCCTTTGACTAGGAATTAGTTGACATTCAGCCTTGTGTGTAAGAATTGGAAAAGAGGAACCCCAGACCCATAGCTTTTTTCTACTCTGTACTATTTAAACAAAATTCTTTTAAAAGAAAAAAATGAAATCTTGAGTGGTGGTAAATTCTAATGAAGTCCTGATTCATTCCTCATTTAAAATAAAGCTTCACAAAATAAAAATGCTTCTGAAACACTGCACCAGCTAGCAGAATGCAATTCCCTCCTCCATGTAATTAAACACAGTTTGTTTAACCCCTACCATATGCCAGTTACTTTGTTAGACCCTGTAGAGAAGAAAACCGAGAATAAAAGTGTCGGTGCCCCAGACTGCACCAATGTCAGTACCTCATGGCTCTAATGCATCCCGGAATGCATGCCATCAGTGAGGCTTTGTGCATATCCCTCCTAGTTAAGAATCACTCAGTTCTCCTAATGGTGCTGAGGAATGGAAGTGAACGTGTATCTACAAAGTTCAGTTAAAGAAACAGGGAAGAAGAGATGAATTTTTTCAGGGGCCAGGAGAAGAAAATAGAAGTGTTAATATATTTAGTACTTCTCAGAGAAACTAAAGGCAAAGCTAACTGTCACGTTTAATGATTTATATTCTCTCATTGTACGCATAAGAGAAGAACTGTTGTTTTACATTCTGATCATATGTACTCTTATAGGACAGTTACATGGTTTTAGTAAAAGAGCTACACATAGCGTGCACAGAAATCCACAGTATGAAGTGATATGTATAAATGCTGCATAGTGAAGATTTACTGTGACTCGTGTGAAAGGTATAAAATACTGCCTTGTTGGAAGGAATTTGTTTTCTTTCTTGTCATCTTTATTGATAATCACCAAGAATTATGACTTTACCATTGATAGAGCATTTGCTATTCTACTTTATAATAGCATATACATTTTTTACATTAAAATGAACAATTATATTGAAAATACATGATCCAGCTTTTGCACTATATTTGGATAAGAAGAATAAGGGGAATTTGAACCAAAGTCTTACTATCGGTATCTAAAATTTATAGATTATTTGTTAAAAATAGCATTTAGGGGTCACGAAGATGGAACTTGATGCTACATCCTTGGTAGGAAAAACTACTCATAATTTATTCTGTAAGATTGAATCTCTATCCGAATCTTCACAGAGAAAATAATACAGACTGTTTTGGAAATCCACCTGAGAGTTAAAAAGCATAACAAACCCATCCTTCCCTGAACCCTAGGGTCCTCATTTTGTATCCTGAAGCCATATCTTTGGATCTTTAATCAATATCAATCCTAGAAAAAAAAATTCCACATCTTTCCAGTTATTTACATATCATAAAAAAGACATTCAAACCATTTCCATGGAATGGTATTACCTATAAAAACCAACACATCTAGTATGATCAAGGGATATTTAACTTCACGTCTACATGGAAAAAGAGTGTTAGCACCATATCATAGTATATCAGGATATATTCTAGTATCCAAATCTTAACATACTTAAGTTCATTTTTCCATTTTTATTGGAATTTAATATTATTTCTCCTAATACATATATTATTTTTTAAATGTTTATTTATGTACTTTGAGAAAGAGAGAGCAGCCGTGAGCAGGGGAGGGGCAGAGAGAAAACAGGAGAGAACCCCAAGCAGGCTTCACGTAACCAACATAGCCACCCGGGTTGCCCTCTCCTAATATATATTCTTTAATACTTGAAAAAATTCTATGTATTTTGTCAGAATACATGTAATTTTAGTGAAAATATTTTTCTAATAAGTATGATACATCTTGATTCACTTAAACATAAAGGTCTTAGAAATTATGTTTATACAGTTTACTTATAGTCATTAAAACGCACAAGTGGGTGGACTGCATCATTGTAAATTTATTAGTAACAAACTCAAGTTGCCATGCAACAATGTCAAGACAATATATTTTCTTCCTTTAGAAAATTTGCTTTCCCACTTTGACAGTGATTATTTCATCCTTTATCACATCTGATTAAACTCATTCCATTCCTTCTATAATTTTTCAGTGATGCCCTTGCCACTACTCCATTGAGAAAATGCAAGCCACCAAATGAGAAATTCCAGCAGCAAAACAAAAACTTACTGGTGCTTGCACCCATGCATCTTATCTTTTTTTCCTCTCTCTTTCTCTTTCTAATTACAAGAGAGGAAGAGAGGAGTGTCCCTCTGCTTGTCAGAGGCAAATCCTTTATCTTCCTCTCTCCTCTCTTTCTCCCTTGCATATACAGGTCCTGTTGTTGGCAGAACCACTGATTGTAGAAATATGTTCTATTGCATCGTTTCTCAAATGCCCCTGACAAGAAGAATCATGGGAAGGAACTAATTAAACATTCAGCTAGCCAGATCTCACCCACATACAGACTTAGAATGTCTAGAAGAGGGAATGGAATTTGGATGTTTGATAAAACCTTCAGGTGATTGTTGTCATAGTCAATTTAGGAAATGCTGTTTACCAGCATTACCTCTGCCTCCACACATCTCTGCCAACTCCTTCCTTATTTATGTGCGAGCCTTCATGGGCAAACTTCTCAAATAAGAGCCGCAGTCATCTCAAACTTAATATTCTAAAGATGTATGCTTTTATTTTCTCCTGGTAGCCCCATTCTCCACCACCTTCCTAATATACCAGCATCTATTCATTTGCCCAGTCAAGATTAGACTAATTCTTGGCACCTCTTTTTTGCCCTCCATGCTTTGATCTGGAAGATCACTGTGTCCCCCACCCTTTCTGCTGCAAACCCTCTCTTCTATGACTGTTACCCCCCTGGCAGAGACACGGCAGTAGTCTTCTAACTTGTCCCTCTGCTTTCATACTTTCATTTATTCTTGCTTTAATTCTTTCGTTCATACATTCATCTTTGCACATAGCCTTCAGAATTTTCTTATCAAAATACCCGTAATTTGTGGTGCCTTGGTGGTTCAGTCAGTTAAGCATCTGACTATTGATTTCGGCTCAGGTCATGATTTCATGGTTTGTGAGTTCAAGCCCTGCAATGGGCTCTGTGCTGACACTTTGTAGCCTGCTTGGAATTCTGTCTCTCTCTCTCTCTCTCTCTCTCTCTCTCTCTCTCTCTCTCTCTCTCTCTCCCCTTCTCTCTCTCAAAATAAATAAACTTAAAAATATATATGATTTAATTTCAGTCACCTTTTTATAACCAATTTTGAATTGGATAAAAAAAATATAGACTCTTGCTGATGCTTTAAATAATTCTGCTTTTCAATGTCATTTCTTTTATTCAAAGGTTACTTTCTTCGTTTTTTAACAATTATTTGTTATATGCTAATATACTATGTGCTAGGCTTGTGTAGACTCTGGAGAATGATGAAGTCAAACATGGTCCCTGCCATGCCAGAGCTTACATTATAGAAGATGCACAATAGACAACAGACAAGCACAGATTTATAGGAAGGAAATAAACAGACCGTTGTGATAGATAATAACAAGGTGATTGGGCAGGAACCCTCTGTGGAGATATTTGAGCTAAGACCTGAAGAAAGAAAAAGAGCCAGCTTGTTAAAGACCCCCCCCCAACACACACACACACACACACACACACACACACACACACAAACTCCTAAAACAATATTCTTAGCATAGGAGAAAGCAACTGCAAATGAGTTTGGAGGGTTCTAGAAAGTGGCAGAAGGACCACATAATGGAGAGCTGTAGGGGAAGGAAGAGTCTGTCATGAATCTGAGAAAGCAAACAGAAGCCAGAGCACTTGAGGCTATCCAGGCCAAGTGAGGACTTTGGAATTTTTTTTGAAATGCATGAGGAATCCATTAAGACATTGAAAGCAGAGAAGCAGTGTGATTTGATTTACATGGCTGCTTTGTGGAGGGAGGGCCATAAGTGTGAAGGGGCATTTCTAGCTTTCAGTCTGTGCCACTTCCACTTAAACAGTCCTCTAGCCTCGGTGGCCAGCCTCAAGTTCCTTCAGAAAGCCAAGGCATTTCAGGTATGAAGACACTAGCACATGCTGTTCTCCTTATGCAAGATACTCACTTCCTTCCCTTCCTCCCTCTTCTGCATCTTGTATTAATTGAGACATTCTCTGGCAACATCCTGTAAAGGCCCACACAATTATTTTCTATACAGAGTGCTATCACAATTTTAATTCAGTTGTGTGTTTTCTCTTTTTAAGAATCTATTACTCCGATAAACCTAAACCCTGTGAGATTAGATGTCATCCTTCTCTTGTATTACAGATTGATACCAGCATCTTTTAAGTACCGGCTATATACTTTCTAAAATAATAAATGTCCATTCCAATGGATACACAATTTTTAGAGACTATTCTAGGTTTTTTTCTATTCATTATACAGGTCTCTGCAGATGCTGGTCATAATACTAAAAGCTTAAATTTTTCTCCTAATCAAAATTTCATGTCTCTCTTTCTGTCAACTCAACTCCAAAAACATCCTCCTCCAAACACACTAGAAGACAGTCACAACCTGAGTTTGTGAATTCACCAAGAATTCAGGTTTCTAAATAGCTTATCTAGATCCATGTAGAGTTATGCTTAGAACGTTCCTTGGAAAAAATAATGTTATTCTATCATTTGTGTATAAATGGTGGTTTCCAGAGTCAGCCTGAGTCTTATTAGTTCTCTGGCAAAATGTGTTTTATATATTATTACAGAACTCCTTCTCTAATGCATCATGTCACTTTTGAACCTTCAGTAGAGGTGATGATTCATAACAGAATCTTTCCTAGAGAATCTTCCACTAAGAGTTTCTTGGTGCATATTACTGCTGGAAGTGGAAAGTTAGTTGAGCTGATGGACACGATGTGCCTACTAAAAACTTACTTGGATGTTGGAAAGGTGATAGGAGAGAAGGGAAGTTATATTAAATTTTATGCCATGTTTGTCTTCTAGTAATTGATTTTTTTGCCTAAAGATAGTGTAATTGGAGAAGACATACATGAATTTGAAGTTTAGATCATACATCAATATGAAGCCACAGATATTTATTTAGCAATTACTTTGTGCAAAGCATTGTAGCACATGCTGTGGTGATTTTGTCAGAGAAGTACCTTTTGAATGCTGGGTGAAATTTCTGTGGGCACATAACAGGATAAGACTATACCACATTGGGGGAACACTGCAGAAAAGCAAGACACACAAAAACTTTGGATCCTTTCAAATTTTATTACATCATATAATTCTGCTGGAATACAGTGGGAGGAAAGAGCCTGATACATTATTTCATCCTATAATGGAAGATTTAATGTCATCATTAGAAAGCTGGGCTTTCGGGGTGCCTGGATGCCTCAGTCGGATGACTTGATTTCAGCTCAGGTCATGATCTCATGGTCCGTGAGAACAAGCCATTATCAGGTTCTGCACTGAGCATGGTGCCCACTTGAGATCATCTATCTGCTTCTAAAAACAAAACAAAACAAAACAAAAAAAGCTGGACATTTGTCCTTGAGGAAAAGAGGAGCCACTGAAGATACTTAAGTGACACGTGGTTATGTGCCTATGGAATAACTCTCTGGCAGAGAGTTACCTACGAAGAACTGGAAGTAAAGAGATTCATAATGAGGTAATAAGGATTTGGAAAGTGATCGATTTCAGTAGCCTAAGAAAGGACTTCATCTAGGGTAGAGCAAAGGAAATAAAGAGAAAGGTGTGAATTCAAAAAGTTTTCCTTTTCCTAAAGTATTATAGGACATGGTGGCCAACGAGACGTGCAGAGTGACAGAGAAAATATCAGACAGTACTTCCAGGTTTTGAACCTGGAGGACAATAAAAACAGTGTTCTCACTGACAGCACAGGAGGGGCATAAAGAAGAACAGGTCTGCGAAGTAGGTGAACATTTTGGAACAATGGGACCGAGTCCTGCAAGAAACTAGAAGTTTATATCTCAAACTAAGGGAGAGATTAAAACTGGGATATCAATTTACAGCCTTCTCTCTATAAAGATAAAAAACTCATAGAAACTTCCTTGACAGTACAAAGTTCAATCTAGGAATGCTGGGTTTTACCATATATATGCCTATTTTTATTTTTCTAAAATTTTAATTTCTAGTTAAAGTTCTCATATCCCATGGATTATAAGGAGATTGTTTATATTTTTTAAATTTATTTATTTTAAGAGAGAGAGAAAGAGACTGCAAGGAAGGGAGGGGTAAAGAGAGAGAATCCCACGCAGGCTCCATGCTGTCAACATGGAGACCATTGCAGGACTCGAATTCACAAACCGTGAGATCAGGATCTGAGCTGAAACCAAAAGCCAGACACTTAACCAAGTGAGCCACCCAGGTGCCCCTAGATTATCAAGAGATTTTAATCTCCAAACACTCTGAGACTGTTGGCTCATATACGCTGACACTGAGTCATCCTTGCTCCCAGTCTTGAGATTTGAACTTCTTGCCGCGATTCTTCTGAAGCTCCTAAAATGCCTCTGTCACTTAGTCCAGAAGTCACATGGTGTACAAGCACCAAGAAGATAATTGAAATGAGTGTATGCTTCCATCCTATGTAATAGGATGCAGTGGTAGCTGATGTGGATTTCAGGCCCTTTAGAAGGGATTATAGAGCCAATTAATGGCATTGGGTGGAAATCCTAAAAGAAAAAAAAATGAAACACTCAAATATATCTGAGAAAATGAAATCACTGCATAAACTTCTACCCAGAACATGGTCTCTTTAGAGCTATGGGGAATAGTACCAATCACAGAGCAGAAGAATATGAAATTGTCAGTAGAAACAAGGAACAGAATTACAAATGTGACTTAAACCATTACTGAATCCACAGCTCAAGGAATTTTCCAGAAGTGGATAGAATGAAGTATGTTGTCAAAAGCTGCTGAAGAGTGAGAAGACAAAAAGACAACTGAAGGAAAAAGAACCATTCAGTTAAGCAGTGAGCATAACATTGGCTTCTTTTTAGATGAGTATTTTGATTATTTTAGAGTGGTAAATGAGATCCAAAACTTTTAAAGGTTTAGTTATAACTAAATATGAAAAAGCAGTGTGAAGACAGTGCTTTTGAGAATAAAAAATATAAATGTAATACACATGTATAAAATGGTAAAAATAAAGCTTCCTCCCTTTTAAGAAGCAATCTTTCTTAAAGAAGTTTTTGATAAGCTGTATTACAAAGCTGTAGTCATCAAGAGAGTATGGTGTTGGCACAAAAACAGACACACAAATCAATAGAACAGAACACAGAACCCAGAAATGGCCCCATAAATGTATGGCCAACTAATATTCAACAAAGCAGGAAAGAATATCCAATAGAAAAAAGACAGCAAATGGTTTTGGGAAAACTGGACAGTGACATGCAGGAGAATGAACTTCGACCCTTTCTTACACCATCCACAAAACTAAACTCTGAATGGATGAAAATCCTAAATGTAAGATAGGAAACCATCAAAAGCCTAGAGGAGAAACAGCCAACAATCTCTTTGACCTGTGATACAGCAACTTCTTACTAGACATGTCTCTGGAGGCAAGGAAAACGACAGCAAAATTGAACTATGAGGATTTCATCAAGATAAAAAGCTTCTGCACATCAAAAGAAACAGTCAACAAAACCAAAAGACAGCCAACGGAATGAGAGAAGATACTTGCAAATGACATATCGAATAAAGGGTTACTATCCAAAATCTATAAAAAACTCATCAAACTCAACACCCAAAAACAAATAATCGAGTGAAAAAATGGGCAGAAAACACGAACACTTTTCTAAAGAAGACTTTCACATGGCTAACAGACACATGAAAAGATGCTCAACATGACTCATCATCAGAGAAATACAAATCAAAACCACAGTGAGATACCACATCTGTCAGAATGGCCAAAATCAATAACTCAGGCAACATGACAAATGTTGGTGAGGATGCAGAGAAAAAGGAATCCTTTTGCACTCCTGGTGGGAATGCAAACTGGTGCAACTACTCTGGAAAACAGTATGATGGTTCCTCAAAAAATTTAAAGTAGAGCTACCCTATGACCTAGCAATCACACTACTAGGTATTTATCCAAAGGATACAAAAATGCTGATTACAAGGGGCATATGCACCCCAATGTTTATAGCACTGCTATCAACAATAGCCAAATTATAGAAAGAGCCCAAATGTCCACTGACTCTGTGCGTGTGTGTGTGTGTGTGTGTGTGCATGTATATATACTTGGCAATCAAAAAGAATGAAATCCTGCCATTTGCAACAATGTGGATGGAACTAGAATGTATTATGCTAAGCAAAATATGTCGGTCAGAGAAAAATATCATATGATTTCACTCATATGTGGAATTTAAGAAACAGAGCAGATGAACATAGGGGAAAGGAAGGAAAAAAATAAGATAAAAACAAAAAGGGATGCAAACTGTAGGAGAATCTTAAATATAGAGAATAAATTGAGGGTTGCTAGAAGGGTGTTGGGTGGAAGGAAGGGCTGAATGGGTGATGGGCATTAAGGAGGGCACTTGTCGGATGAGCACAGGGTGATATACATAAGTGATTGATCACTAAATTCTGCTCCTGAAACCATTATTATACTATATGTGAACCAACTTGGATTGAAATAGAAAAAATTTTTTAAAGTTCTTGATAGAAAATACTTCTATGAAAAGAAATTGAAAATTGTCTTACAAGTGATAAATTTTCTCTTACTTCCTAAAATGTAATGCAGATAGGAAAAATTAGTTATACAGAGAGAAAAAATAAATAAAATTCATTTTTTAAAAGAGACTATTTTGAAAGATTAGTTTTATATTATTTATATTATTTAAATTAATTTTATGATCTATATTTTATATTATATAAATATTCAGTTGATTTTACATTATGCATAAAACATTTCTCCTGAATTTAAATAAATTATTTTTATGAATATAGCTAAATTAAAATCAACAAAGACTAACAATAGAGAAAAATGAGAGATGAATTAATTCACTTCCATACAGGCTATGAGATGGCCTTTTTAATTTTTGGATATTTATGTATGAAAATGAAAAAGATGAATTATTTTTAAATTCACAGAATTTTCATACTCCAGGAAGTTGGATTATTTAATAGTATTGTAAATTTATGAAATACAAAATTTTGTTTTAAGAATTAAATAATACATTTCATATATTTAGAATGAGATTCTAAAGTGAACGTAACCAAATTCATGGTATAATGTCTTAAGTAATATATATAATAGTAATTTACGGTGAGGTTCTGAAGATCCACTTATACTTGGCTAATTTATTGAAATGATTAAAATATATTCTTCCATTGCCTTAATCACCATCTTTGAAGGGACTCATATTTATTAACTTGCAGGTTAAATAGGAGCAATACTAGTAATTTTTCCATGTTCATGGCACTAAATTAGTGCCATGGCACTAAAATGCTTCTTATCTCTAAGAGAACATAATATAATTCTCTTTTGAGAATAAGCATTTTGACAAAATACTGCATCCCTTAAGAGAAGGATGACCAAAAAACAATCTATTTCTCAATGTGACTTTGACCTCCAATTCTGAAACTGACAGGGTGACTTTCCTCACTAATCAAATATTACACAGAACCTTTTAGAGGGAAGCAAATATGCCAAATACCCAGGTGATTTTTTTTAATCTTAAAAATCAAAGTAGGTAATTTTGCCACTGGGAGGAATTAAGCCAGCTGTAATAGCTGTCACTGCTAGGATTTTATCCTTAAGGCCTAGAGATAATTAAAATAAACACAGCGACTGTACTTCACGTTAGTGTGCCGTGTATATACCACTCTTCTGTTGGGAACTCTAGATACCCAAAAAGCATTTTTCATTGCCGATGACAAATTAAATTTGCTTAAACGGATCTGGAATTTTTAATGTTAGATATGAAAAGATCAAGATTGTAATAAATCCACATTTTAAAAAATTGGTAAATAAAAGATTTTCCCCCTGAAATATGATGAGAAGACACCATTGTAAATAAAAAAATTAACAATAAATTAAAAAAGATATTGAAAAATTAGATTACTAGTTTCAGACAATAATATAGGTATAATTAATATTTTGTCTTTTAAGAAACTATTCTTGAATGAATATATTTCCTGAAACTATTCAAAACAGACAAAAAGTAGATAATTACAGTGGTATCACATACATATCCACTATTATTGATATTTACTTCTAAACTCAGTTGGCATCTACTTGCTTATTCAGGGAATGTGTATTAATTATTACTGTTATTCATGAAAGATAAAGCCCTGTGTATACCAAAAGGAGACTTTTCATATAAAAGGATAACATTCAATCCTAGTGATTTGGAATTCTAGTGCAATATTGAAATAACAAATTATGAGGAGATATTCTTGGGAGTGACAGTTGTTTATTGTCATTGGGTCCCCAATATCGGGTGCTAATTGGTGTGAAACCGTTTGCAGGTAGAATAGGATTTAATCGGAAGAAAATATATGTGTATCTCTTTAATGCCACAGTATGAAAATCCATAAAGAAATAATTCACAAACCTAAATACAAGGAGGGAGAGAGAAGGGGAGGAAAGTTATTTTTTGCTTCCCCTGAGCAAACATGTAATTTCCATGATTTCTTTTTAATGACTGCGGTCTGCGGCCAGTAGGTACTGATTTATGAAAAGCTGTAAAAGATCAGGTGGAACTCTGCAGGACATCGTTTACAGCTGCATGGATTGAAACCTATCTAATTTGTCTAGTAAAAGTGTGAGCTCACGGTGCACATCACCCAACCTATAAATTTCCCCTTCAGACCCAAGTCTGGGGCTGGGTCTAAAAAAAAGCCCATGCCTGCAGCTGCTCAAAACGCCCACATTCCCTTGGTGCGCATGAAGAGACATCACAGGCTCTTCACAGTGAGAGACAAATTCCTATCCATTGATAAACTCTCCAGATGTCCTCTCAGAGGAGGAAAGGAACCAATTTTTATTTGAATTCCCAAGAGAAATCCTGGAAGTGGAAAAATGATACTTTGCAGGGCTGGTTATTCTGAGGTCACTGGCATTAAAATTAGGCCATTCTTTGTCTTCATTGTACTTTGATCCAAGTAATAAACAGAAAAACTCAGTTGGGGTCACTCTAATCCCTAATCTGCACGTCCTGTTCTATTTCAATTTGGTTATACTAATTTTCTCTAAACTCTTGTTGAGTCTGGCTATAGTGCTGAGTTTAAAAATACAAACCATTTTGAACTAGGAAGAAAAAAGCTCTGCATTTTGCTATTAGGCACAGCTCATAAATATTCTGAATAAATGTCCTGGGGTTTGATTCTTCATACCCACAAACCCATAAATAAAGGAGTATTGCTGTTCATGGGACCAAGAGTCGACAAGAGTCGACATTAGAGTCTATGCTAGAGCTACTGTAGAAATCCAAGCTGTGGTGTGTGCTCGTGCGCATGTGTGTGTGTGTACATGTGCACATATGCCTACAGATGGTTAAATATTTTATTGTCCTTTAAGTATGACTTCATTTTTCTTCTAGCATTTTCTTACACCTGACTTAAAGTTATTCCTATCATTTTGTTTACTAGTTCAGTAGCTTACCCAGAGGGTCCAATGTTATATCTTATGCTGGCTCATGACAAAGGCAATTTCACCCATGAGGGTCATGCTAAAACAACCCAAAAATATTGTATACATTTTGGGAATCTAGCCTGTATATCCGTATCTGTAATTCCTCAAAATCCTAGGAAAAAAAGCAAAGCTAAGAAATATATAATTTTTAAAATAAACCTTTTTCAGATGAGTGATTTAAAGATTCGAAAAGATTTAGTTATAAATATGTAGTTTTTTTTAGGTATTCCTTGAGGGGG
The DNA here is from genome assembly GCF_006229205.1 of Suricata suricatta. NCBI lineage: Eukaryota > Metazoa > Chordata > Mammalia > Carnivora > Herpestidae > Suricata > Suricata suricatta. The sequence continues at coordinate 41,836,806 of NC_043704.1, forward strand.
AATAAGATCAATAATTTTTAAAATCATATCTAAGTTTTGTTTCTTTTGTCTTTTTTTTAGATAACCTCTGTTAGTTAAAACTAAACCGTAATACATAAATATCTTACAATCTATAAATTTTGTAAATTTAACTTAATTCATAAGTTAAATACTTGAGGTAGAGAAGATTGAAATAGTTGAGTTTAGTCTCATGGAAAGAAGCTCAAAAAGTGCTCCATTTTCAGCAGTCTCCCTCTTTACAAATGATCATGAGAGAAAGGAAACTAGCTATTGAGCTATATTTTCCACACAAGATGAAAATATAGAGAGAACCAAACTGTCATGTTGCCAATTTTTTTCTTCAACTCAGTATTACAATTTCCTTAATATTTTACTTGCATCAAATGAAAAATTAATAAAAAACTTATTTTTAACCAGTCCATTTCATGTATCGCCATCAAAATCCAGATGGATAGTCAGTTTACATTCTTTCATGTGCCTCCACCAGTACATGAAGGGTTAGGGCATGTATATCTGTATCTGTAATTCCCAAAATTTTAAGAATTTGTTCGGATTTGAGAATATTGTCTAATTTCCTATGTATCAAGGAGTGAGTAGGAGAAATATTATCAATAGTAATAGAAATCTTCTAATTAAAAATTTCTTTTAAATGTGGGTAGAGTTGGCATATTTGTAGATTTGCTTTACAGAAAGATTTTCTCATGAGAACATGCACTTTACCACATTTCCTAGATGATAATCAATGATTAGTATTCATAGATAAAACACTATGCAGTTTAACTTCGACAGGATGGTTCATTTTGTTGTTATTTCATGCTATTTCTAAAAATATTATGGAGTTGGTACTTTCAAGAGCTAAATTTGCTTCTAAAATAAGGACAAATGCATGTGAATATGTTCTCCATTTGTTTTGATGTTCTCTGATAATTCTAAATACTGAACTTAAGCACTTCAAAAATAGATTTCATTTAGGCAAAGTATTAATTTTTAACATATAAGTAAATATTAAGTTTAATTAACAAATCCTAATATTGGGAATTTCTTAAATAATGACTTTAAAACATGTTAAGAGCTCAGGGCTGATTAAATTCAACTGCAGTATCATAAAACATGAAGATTTTTCATGATAACTGTGAAAAGGTAAAAATATAAATGTACCTTCTCAATTATAAGTTAAAGATTGGGTTATGACACACACAGTTTTAATATTAATAATATATTTTACTGCAGTAATGAAAACAGAAACTACAGAAGTCAGAAAAGCATATCTGTTTGCAATCATTGGTCATAGAATGATTGTGAGCTTGTAAAAGTTATTGCTATTCAAATGCGGCCACCAATTATATCTGCTTTACAAGGTTGTGGCCCATTATGTGCATGAGATTATATATAACTAAAGTTTTAGTTGCTCAGAAAGGTAATCAACAAGATTGCCACACTTCCAGCAGTTTTTATAAACAGGGCTTTATTATGTTATTTTCCTTTTGAAGTTTTAAAACCTTCAACCATTTGACAAGATGTGTTACCTTATGTCAGAGTAACAAATAGTTAACTGATAGCATATTATATGTCCACACATCTCTAAATATTCCTTGTATATGTAATCTTTTTTAAACTTCATTAATTTTCAGTTGTGTGAAATCTATTGTGATCATCATTCCCATTTTACAGATGAGAAAGCAGACAAGATAAGAAATCACTGAAGGTCAAACAGATAGTATGTGCTATAATCAGGATTGAACCCAAGCTTTATGGTTCCAGTGGCTGTGCACTGGATCAATATACTTTATGGAATATAAAAGTTAAAGTTTATAAAGTTAATATAAAAGTCCACATCATGGACTTAAGTAAATTTAAATACACATACATTTAAATAAATAAATTTAAATAAATAATTTAAATTTAAATAAATAAGAGAAACACAGGAAAACAATATGAACAAACTTCCACCTAAATGGTATAGCATAGTGGCCAAGAGTATGGCAGATGAAATAAAATAACTTGTGTCTAAATCCCAACTCTGCCTCTTCTGCCTGAGGAAACTCAGATTTGTGATTTAATCTCTTTTGATTTCAGTTTCCACATCTAATATAGGGACATAGCATCAGTACCTGTTGTAAGAATTACAACCTTTCATATCTGTGCGCTATGCGTAGTATAGACCCCAATACACTAGAAGATCTCATAGATGTTCAATGTAATCATTATTGCTGTTATTATTCATCTCAAAACAAAGGCCTTCATAAACTCTCTTTGCTTAAGCTCCTTCCTCAAGAGGAGGAAATCAAGAAAGTCAATTGTCTATCTGATCCCAGTCTTGTGAGTCCAAGGACAATTAACAGGTCACTGAGAACTGAAAAAACACCCAAAGGGCTTTTTACCAATAGGCTGCTGCTTTTGACTCTCTCAGAATGAAAATATGGCCTCATCTGTTTCTTTTATGTCCCTGCTGTTCTTTTGATTCCCCAGATCTTGCTGTTGGTCAGAGATCGATGGTCAGACCTGTAATTAGATAAAATGATTCTAGAAACTTCCATTAGTGATGTTTGTATTGTGCAATATAAATCACAGTCACAGTACCTATTACCTATTTCTTTCTCTCTTTCATCTCTCTCTATATATCAGGAAGTCCATTTGATGTTGTCAATATATGTGAGAATTTCATTTAGTGTTACTCATCTATTTTTTCTATTTTTTTGTGATTTTTATGTTTAATGACATTTATGACATTATTGACATCTGTGTTGTAATCTAGGGTGCTCCACTGTCCTTAAGAAAGCAGCCTGGACAATGTCTACAAATGAACATCCATACAGCAAAGTATTCAGTGTGTCATGTCTACTATAACTGTATCCTGAATTACCACCATCTTTGCTAGTAGTTGAAGAAACTAAATTATAGAAGTATGTATGGACATATTTATGCATTCCACTGGCAAAATTTCAATGATTTACAAGGCAGTCATGAGTGGAACAGGGAAACACTGAGACAAGATGAATACACAGTATTCTTGCAAGCTGCCAGCTTGAACAGATGAAGCCTTCATGGCAAATAAATTCCACAAATAAACAGGAACGCCACATGAAGTCTGGAAGTTCCTGCTGATGTTGGTGTCAAATTTTGACACGCAGCAACTCTGCTGATTCCTGATCTCTCTTCTTGTGGTGTTTTCTTTTCTTGCAGGCCATCAAACCTTCTTCTGGACCAAAGCAATGTCGACATCACTACCTTCCGCACAACAGGTGACTGGCTTAATGGTGTCCGGACAGCACAGAGCAAGGAAATCTTCACAGGCGTGGAGTACAGTTCTTGTGACACCATAGCCAAGATTTCCACAGAGTAAGAGAAGGTTTTTAAGACTGAATGATTCTGAAGTTTCTAGTGGACATACATGTTTTGGATTAATGAATCATAAATATTAGCTGAAACTCTGAGGTTCTTACTGTCTTCTATAACCACTGAGCGGGGTCCTGGGTCTCTTTGTCAATGACAACTTCTAGAATTAGGTGTCTTGAGGCGTCTTCCTTCCTCACCATCATTCCCCACAATAGGTATCTCCACTGAACTATGACCTCCTTCAAATAGACCAACAGATATATACCTGTTCCCTATTCCCAGCCCAATGATCCAAGTCCTAATTTAGGACATAAGTAAATATAGCATGATGATTAACTGCATTCCTGCATTTGTGATTTTCTATTATTTATATCAAAGCCTAACCTCAATGGAAATGGAAAATTAAGAACTAATTGGATGAGTGGGTATACAGGAAAACACACTAAATTCTAAAGGTAGTTTTCACATCTACTAAATAAATTGTATATTGTTACCTATTATTGTCTATTCTGTGAAGGATATCATGCTAGAAAATGAAGCTACAAATAAGTTTAAGACATTAAATATTATTGTTATCTTTAAAAGGCTTGACAAGACAGGATATGCATAATTAGCATGCATTAATGAGTGTTAATTTATGGTTTTGTGTGTAAACTCAAAAATAATCAAGTATAAAGTACTGTGTTTCGTAGACATCGATTTATGCTAATAGGAATCCTTTGATATAAACACATGGCCTTAAGGAAAAAGGGGGTTTTTAAAGAATCCAGTGAATCCAGTGAATAATCAATAAAATTAGTCCCCTTCAGAGGGTATGGTAATTGGGGACTGGAAAATGAAGAACTAGAAGCCATAGTCTCCATCTTTCTGTGAATGAGCGCCAATTTAATATACTTCCTAATGTAACTGTATCATGCTTTTCTTCTTTATGCCCAATGACTTTTTTTTCTCCATTTCCTTGAACATGGCTAGAAACGATTTTCTCAGACCTAGGCCATACAACTTTGGTATGCCCTCAACTGACCAGGGTCCAATTCTCTTTTGATTAAGTCCTCAGGGGAGAAATGTTGGTGAGCTCGTCCTGCGGTCTTGTAGATTGGCTCTTCGAAAATCATCTGCCATGTGCCATGATCTAATCATTTATGTTCAAATGGGGCACGACAGCATAAACTTAGCTCTAGGGATAAGACGGAGGACTGCTCCAAAGAAAGAGGTTTTGTACCAGGCATAGACATTAAAATTATCCATAATTGTGTAGCGGGCAGGGATTGTTTGGAGACCAAGCCCATCTTTGTGTCAGAGTCTCCTACCGTAATCTTTGTTACACTAAATAAACTCTATAGGGCCCTCAAGTCCCTCTAAGTCTTATCTTCTCCATCTAATACTTTAATATTAAAATGTTGAATATTTAAAGATTTTCATGGTCACCCTGTCAATCATTTAAACAAAGTCACTCTGGAGAGCAACAGATTAGATATCACAAAAAAGCATGTAGTATGATTAACAGAGATACAAGTGCCCAACAAATAGGCAAAGCTCAGCATTTATGATATAACATTCCAATCAGAAACACAAAAATTCACAAAAAATATTTTAGGAAGGGTATATTATTGTTAAGAAAAGAATTTGTTCCTAGAAAATAAGCCAACTCTCGTGTACCTGACGTATGTTTGCATTTCTGTATGAAGTGGAATGTAATGTTTATTGAATAGACTTCTGATCCAGTCTGTTTGAATACTGTTTGAATTTCTGTGGTAGTTGTTTTGAACAGACACAGTCCCAGGATATATTAATGTATTTGAATATTTTTATAAATTATTATTTTAATAATATAAACAATTAAGGTTATACTAGACAAGACGCCTGCCTTAGCACACAGAAGCATAACAAAGAACAAACACAAAGTTGAACATTTCAGCACCATTGCCAGATTTTCAAAGGCAAAGGTACACAAATGTTTATTCTCAATCAAATATCAACACTCAGAGTTTCTAGATAATGAAAAACTCTACTGAAATGAATTAGCAGAACACTGTTAATATGATTAACTGCTAGCTCACAGTTTAAATATAGTCAGATGTTAGAAGCTGTGAATGTGGTAAGAAAGCTATTTGCTTAAAACTGTGAAGTGGGAGCATTTGTTATACTTCCAAGTTAAGAAAGTATTTGTTTCAACACTACATTGTTGCATGGTAAGCTCTTTTGGGCTGGTTAGAATACTTTCACTTAATTATTATTATTTAAACAACCTGCAAGCACACATTGCAGTTGAAAGCTGACTTGTCCTTGGAGACTCAGCTCTTTCAGGTCTGTCCTTCACACTGAGCCAGATGGTTTCATATCTCTCTGTATATCAGTCCCCACAGTATCCTTTCTCCCCTCCTTTATCCTCAATTCAGGGACAACATAGAATTAACATCTATCAATCTAAAACTCCTTGAGACAGAATTATTTGTTTTATGGGTCTCTGCAGCATATGGTACCTCATGCTCCTAGTTTACAAAATAAAAATGCAAATATAAATATACAATACACAATTTAGGGATATCTAATGAGGCAACAATCTTAGCCGAAATTCTATAATATATCTAAGTCAATGTTTAATTTTACCTTTTGTAGCCTCTGGCTTTTTGGTTTAAATTTTATTCCATTCAGTTCCATTTTTTTGTGTGTGTGTCAACCAGACTCAATTCAGAAATTATTCACTTGACCAAACAATTCTAGAGACTATCCTGAAATAAGACAAAATACCTAAAAGATTTTGAAGTTTTTCTTTTATCCAGACTTTCAAGTCATAGGGAAAGGTCAATAGAGCTTCATACCCAAATAAATAATTATCTATTTCCATTAGTGTAGAAACTTCATTTACTAATCAGGTCATCTAATTTTCAAATGAAATCCAGCAGATCTGCTGTTTTGTTCAGTAAAAATAACATTTTTAAAAATACTGTTTCATAGCCTAAGATGAATTTAGGAAGGTTGATGTGGAAAGAGAATGAAAAAGGGCAAGAGGGACTATAGAAACTGAGAAAGAATTTAGTGCAGGAATGAACATTAGGCAGATTAATTGCTACATGTCATTACCCTGCACCCTTGGATGCCATTTTCACCTTGCCATCACCTAGCCTTTGCCTTTGAAGTATCGGATAGCTTATTAACCTCTGGTCTCAATCTTGAGCTGCTCTTTAGACTTGAACTTTTCCATTGCTCTTCTGAATAGAGTAGTCAAAATGAGATAAGCATGTGGGAATGTTAGTTAGACTATAGCAGCTAGATGTTTACAACTAGTTTGGACGTGGCAGGGTGCTGGGCAGAAGACATTTTGGTAGGAGTAGTGAGAATAGAGGGGACATAAAAACCCAAGCTAAGGCATAACCTAAAGAGATAATTATTTATCTTTTTTTTTTTTGAGAGAGAGAGAGAGAGAGAGAGAGCAAGAGAGTATGCTGGAAGTGGGAGGATGGGGGGAAGGACAGAGAGAGAACAGGAGAGAGAGAATCCCCCAAGCAGGCTCTGCACTGTCAGTGCAGAGCCCAATATGGGGCTCAAACTCACAAACCATAAGATTATGACCTGAGCCAAGATCAAGAGTCAGACACTTAACTGACTGAGCCACCCAGGCGCCCATACTTTATCTTTTCTAATATAATCCATTGCAAATGAATATATACAAAATTATGTATCTGTTTGCTTATGTTAGGTTCCAGGCACAGAATCTGAAACACTGTTATGCACAAGATTTCTTGAGGAGTACATTTGGGATATATATCTTTTAAAAAGGTGATGAGGAGGGCATTGAAGAGAAGGAGAAACCTTGGCCCAGAGCTGGGCTGGCCGTTCAGAATGGTCCCAAACTGATCTGTGAACACTCATCATCTTATTTTGTCTAGCTGCTGGGGTGTGAGACCTTCAGTTCCATAGAGAAGGTCAGGGCCAGACATGCATTACTCTCTCTTTGCTTAAATCTCTCAAAGAGCTTGGAAACATAGTATATTAACTGGAAACACTTCTTTTTTGCTTTTCATGATTATCATTTTGTCTTTTTAAGTTTTAAGGAAGAGAAAAGGAAATCAGAGGAAAAAATTGGCAAGTTATTAAAGAGTATAATACAAAATTGAGGAGAATAAGAAAAATACAAAAAGAGTGAGGATCTATTGATTTGTACACGTATATTTATATCAACCCTGTTTTCTGGCTCCAAAAGATAAGTGGGGAAAAATCTCATATATAGCACACATTCTCAGAAGCAGGGATCAACCTATGAAAGAACCTATGGTACTTTAATGAGGTTTTCATTATTCGTAGTTACACAGAGGGGCAAGCCTGATGCTACCATATCTCCCCACTAGCCTTCCTCATGAAGGCTGCTGGAGCGAAATCAAAGAGGACTCAGGCAAGGTGCAAGCTCTATATTGAGAATCTATCATCCCCTTGAATGGAAGCAGGGAGGTAACCAGCAGGTCATCAGGATTTCATTCTCAGCCAAGGTGATAGGAAGGCAACACAGTCTTGGTGACTTTTATATGGCATTTGTGTTAATAGCATGTAAATTCATTCTAAAACAGCTACCTAATATGTCGGCTTACACACTGTTGTGGTTTGGGAACTCATTTCTTAAGAAATATATTGGTCCATTTTTGTGTAATTGAACTCCCAATTTTTCATTCTTTCCTTTCTTTCCTTTATGTTCAGTATGGAGCCCCTTCTGTGTGTGTGTGTGTGTGTGTGTGTGTACGCATGTGCATGTGCATATTTGCATGCATACTTTTTCTTCTTGCCATTCTCAATTAGCCTGGTGCTCCTTGCTAAGTGATACTTTGCTCCTCTGTGACTATCCCTGGATAAACATATTCTAGAGTATTGGTTCATTCTTTATTAAGTACATATTGAATCCCTACCAAAATAGCCATTGTTCAGGGTGTGGTTGATAAGCAGAATACAAAATGAATAAGAATCCCTGTTCATATGGAATTCACCAACTTGTGGGACAAGGTAGAGAATAAAAATAAATCCGAAAGAAAGGCAATATGCTGCATGGTGATAAATGATTTGGAAGAAAATGAAACAAGAAAAGAAAATAGGAAATGCAGCTATGAGTACAGGAGGTTTCACAATATTAAATAAGAAGGTCAGGGAGGGTCTTCTGAGAGGGGTATTTTAGAGTTAAGACATTAAAGAGGTGACTATGTGAACAAATTATTTGAATCAAGGTTATTTAATTAATCATTTGCACATACTCAGCCAGGTCTTTCTTTTTTCCCTTAAGTGAAATTCCTTTTGTTCTTTTAATCTTTATTTTTAATGCCTGCTTTCTAAGTTTAACCTACTTTAAATTAAATAATTTTGATAAAGGGAAATATATTCTGGTCATTTCTTCTATTTGGAATAAAAATTTATACTTTAAAGAAATTGTTCCTGTTATCTGCAGCTGTATAGCAAACTACCTCAAAACCATAATTTTATTGTATATCACAACATCGTGGGTTACGAATTTGGACAGAGCTCCTGTGGGTGATTCTTCTGCCCTAGTGTTGGTGTTGACTGAAGTATTTATCTAACATGAATCCGGTCTAGTCCAGAGGGCTTGAGATGGTTTCATTTATATCTTCTCTGGTGCAAAAGGTTTCACAGCTGGCAGTGTAGACTAAATGCTTGGCCATAGTCTCCAATGTCATAGTCCCAAGGTAGTCAGACTTACAATGCCAGCTCAGGGGCCAGTGATGGTGTCTCAAGAGACGAATGGAACATAACAGTTTCTTGAGACTTGAATACAGAAATTGATACATCATCACTTCCAACATACCCTTTCAGTGAAATCAGCCCCCAAACTGGCCCAGATACAAGGCTATAGGATTAGTGCCCTGCAAAGCTTTTCTGATTGCTATATTAGTTCCTTAGGGTTGTCATAAAAATTACCACAAACTTATTTTCTTAAACAACAGAAATTTATTTTCTCACAGTTCTGGAGGCCAGAATTTGGAAATCAAGGCATTGACAGGGCCATACAAAATCTCTAGGGGGTGAATCTTCTTTTTCCTCTTTTTTTTTTTTTTTTTGTTGTTGTTGTTTTGTTTTGCCTCTTCTGTCTTCTGACCCATCGTAACATTTCTTGGCTTATGGCAACATGACTCCAATCTCTGCCTCCATCTTTACATGGCTTTTTTCTCTATGCCACTATATGCTTAAAGGTGGTCTCATTGGACTTAGAGCCTATGGTAATCTAGGATGAGCTCATATTGATCCAGTGTCTTAATTATATCTGCAAAGACTTCAAGTAAGGTCAGACAGTGAGTGTCAAGATGGACAGAAATTGTGAAGGGACCCTATTCAACCCACCACACCATCTATTCCTCCGTAAGAAGAGAGGTGTGATGGTCAGGATACAATACATGGATGATGCAAAAACCAGAAAGTTAGATTCAAAGCACTGAACTGTATGACTGGGCAAGCATTGCTGATTGAAAATCCTCTACTTATATGTTATCCAGGAAACCAAGATTCTCACCAGACATGCTCTTTTTTTTACAGTGATATGAAGAAGGTTGGTGTCACTGTGGTTGGTCCACAGAAGAAAATCATCAGTAGCATTAAAGCCCTAGAAACACAATCAAAAAATGGTCCAGTTCCAGTGTAAAGTGTTATTTCTGGAAGGAAGTGGTGGCTGTGGAAGATGTAGCATCATTCTACAGACAGATGATAGTGCTGGAGATGCTGTTCCAAGCCCAATAAGACACTCAGATACGAATACAAATGCCTTAAAATGGAATTGAAAAACTCTTTATTTTCCCCTATCATTTAGTGGGATGGGAGGGGGGGTGTACTTTGTTTTGTAATTGCTTTTTATATTAGTTGATGGGTTAAATTAAAATTCTTCAGCGTGGAATGATGAAGAACTAGCATAGAGCCATTGACCATAAACTGATGATCATAAAAGCAAAACAAGTGTAATAACAAAATGAATACAGTGGCTCTATTTACTAATTGCCACAAAAGAAAAGACTTGTGATATTTTTATACACAGAAGAAATCTGTAACAGGTATTTTGTTTCCTTAAAGCAAGCAAAATAGAGGAATTTATACCTCAAACTATCTGGCCATATATACTACCTTTTTCATTGTATTATTCTCTTTTATCTGTTAAGAGCATATAGAAATGATGTTTGTAGTTGTTTTAAGTACTACATATTTTTAATTGTTAGCTTCATAAGTGTTATCATGTAAAAATGTGTCTTAATTTTGAAAAAAAAGTACATATTTATTTTCTTTTGAATTGTTTTTATTGTTTTCTATTTATGCTTTGATGATTTAATTTGGAATTGTTACAGCCAAGTGCCAAATGTTGTCTCAAATTGTCAGCAGTAGGAAACATGGTAAATTAAACAAGGGAAAGATGGGTTTCTTTCTAGATTTTCTGAACCATCTGTTTGTATGTACCTATATCTCTATATTAATGAAAGAAACCAAACCCCTTCCTTGTTCATACACTACCCAAATCTCTCAGCTTGAACTATCTTTTCCATTTTTGTCTCTCCATCGATTATAAACTGTATGCTCCTAATTTAGTGTGATATACTGGCTTGTATGGAATGGATTCTCAATGACACACTTATCCTGCTCTGGTGCTTAGAAGACAGACCATCAATCCCTCCATTAGTAAAAGAGCGATGTTAGAGCTCCTGCATAGAGAATAGCTACACTGGAAAGAATTCTAATCCTATTTAGATTACTGCATTAATTGGCAACAAAGCCTATAGGCCAATGCATGAGTCAAAAAATCACTTACTGACTGGCTTTGAAATGTCACTTAATATCTTTGCTTAAGCTTGTTGAACTATTTATAGGGAATAATGAAAATTAAACTATTCAACTGCATTACTGGGATTAATTTAATTAAACATTGTGATCATAAATAGCAGGTATTAATATCTTTAAAAGTCTTCCACTGAAATGCACCTGTTGTAATTTTGATGTATAACTTAGAAGCATCAAACTTTGCATTTATTGAGCTAAAAATTTTCAAAATAGCTGGTTATCTAGCAAATAACTAAATCTTTCAGCAGTGGAGAGATCTATCATTGGAGGAACTTAGATTTACTACTCCATAAGGGCCAAATATGAGTGTACTCAGTAATATTTGAAAAGATGTGCCTGGTGGAGATCTAGCCACTAATATATTGTGAAGCAGCATTTTAGCTCTATCTATATTCTCTCTAATGCTGATATGCTCATGTAATGGAAATAAGAAATAAGAAATGTATATGTCACAAGAATGGAATGAATAAATCAAAGCTGCAACCCTTATGTTCTTATGCAAAATGGAACACTATACAGCTTACAGTCACAGATCAAAATTCACAAGTGCTAATCTGTTGTAAATTTAGTGTAATATGGCTTAGGTTGTGTTCCTTCATGTATGAGATTATTTCTTAGACTTCTGCAATATCCCTTATAGTCAAGTCACCCTACTAGGATTCTGTATTGGATATATAAGAGCATGAACATTTTTAAAAGACATATGCGATTATGAAATTAATTACAAATTTCACTTAAGCCCGCTAGAAGCAGCTAAAAAAACATTCTTCTTTAATCAAATGTTTTGTTTGTGTTGTGGAATAATCATTAAGGCCTAAATCTGGCTTCAATCTCATTTTTTCCCATATTAGAATATAATTTCTTAGTTACTATTCTGAGCATCCTCAAAATCTGTGCATTTCATGAATGAATAGAAGTTAACAATTGTTGAATCTATTTCACTTATTTTGGCTGTGGTTTCCATTTGATAGTAGAGGTTATGTACACAGTATATTGCTCTTCATTTTTTCCACGATTTTTCTATCTGACCTCTTATAAATTTACTTTACACAATTTTTACCCTGTACATATGTAAACATAACAGTGTACGATTCTTAACTGTGGAGTAGAGGTACTAGAATGTTGATGGCCATCTCTTTGTACAGGAACTGCATTGTCTTTCTGTAAACATGAAACCACACCCCTTCAAAATGTTATATACCATGTTATCTGCTTTGTATCTTAAATTTCATTTACATATATTATTTATTTCTTCGCCCAGTTTATACTGTGCTAAGTATCAATTAAGCCATGTATAAATGTGATATGATTGGCAATATGTATTTACTTTAAATTGTGTTTTCACAAATTACTCATTTAGTTTATATCGTACAATGTAGATGGCCTCTTACTAATGTAAAATGATTTGTAGTGGAAACATTTATATTTTTATAATAAACATAATGAAAATATTTTTTACAAATTGGAAGACAGAAGTGGTCTTTGCAGCTTTTTTAAAATATCATAAAATATGTGCTTATTTAAACAGCAACATAATGAAATTTATATAAGTCACAAAGAATGTGCTTCTGTTTCTTTTTACTCTGTTAATGAGGAGTGTTCATGTTATGTAATCCACTTTTTTCTAAATCTCATCATTAGTAAGTTATAAAAATAAGCAGCAAATATTAACTTCATATTTAAAAATCACAACTATATGAAGCAGTTCTCTTTTGATTATAAATGACAAAAAACAAAGTAGCTTAAGAAAAAGAAAAAGAACTTAGGCCCATATGGTTGAAAAGCCTGGAGATAATATCCATGCAGTAGGATCCAAGCGTGTAAATCTTTTATTCTTTGTCTTCTTCACTTGACCCTATTTTTCTCCCAACTGGGTTAGTTTGCAAACTATATCTTTTAAAATACTGCTCTAGTTCATATAATTCTACGCTGCAACTATTGTGGGATAATAATTGTCCCTCATGCTTTGCTTGGCTCACAAGCCCTGTGTGAATCACTTTGGGCAGGAGAGTGAATTACTGAGGTTGGCAAGCACTTACTTAGTCATGTGCTTGCCCTTGGAGACAGTGGGTGGGGTCAAGCGGAACTGATGATCTACAGGACTAGAAGTGTCAAAGTGGTTTATGTCTAACAGAAAATCAGAATATCATTTATGAAAAAAAGGAAGAAAGAATTTTGGACAGGCCAATAAAACAAAAATGAAAACAAGGAAACAAACATTTCTGAAAATAGCACTAAGAAACACCTGATACTTTTTATAAAGTAGGTCCCTACTCATATGCGATCTACTGAAAGAAAATGATTATACATGAAAACCAAAAAAGCTAACAATATAAAGCAAGATCAGCCATCAAAAATTCCATAGAGGTAAAGTCGATAGGAAGAGGTCACAGAACAAATCAGAACTTACCTAGAAGGAGAAAAAGCATTAGATCATGTTGACTGGAGTAGAGTAACTCGTAAGCAGCATATTAGCTAAAAAGAAGGAAAGAGGTAAAGAGGAATATATTTATTCATTCAAGAAACATGTATAAGCACTACTGTGAAATAGGTATCTTGTTATTACCATTTATTTACAAGTTAACTCTTTCATTCTTTGCAACAATCCTGTGAATACAGATTCCTCACTTTTAATATATGAGGGAATCAAGACTCATAATGTCCAAGTCACCTTCCCAAGGTAATTCTAGTAAGTAGACAAATAGATATTTCAAAGCTGGAACCTTTCTATTTTGTGTTCTTTCCCTAATATAATTGCTATTGTAATCCCAAAAATGCTCCAGGGAGAGTGACAGTAGCAGTTTGCAAAAGTGATTTGAGGTGATGCTCTTTAGACTGTATGATATTAGAAATCTACTTTGGTGCTCTAGGCATGAAGCCATGCATTTACTCTGGAATGGTGGCAATAGAATATGAAGAATGAAATGCATACAAAGACATAAAGGAGAATTAGCAAAATATATCAACTCGATATAAGAATTGTTCAAAAGGTTAAGAATCAAAGTGAACCATAAAATGTAGGTTCTGAGTGTCTAGGAAATGATGGAACCATTAGAAGCAGAGAATAAGGAATAGTTTAACGTTATGAGTTTGCTAAATTTACGGTGTTAGCCGAACCTTAGTAAGTCAATAGGTCTTGAAAATGTGAGTCTGAAGCTTTAGAAAAAATAATTCAAAGGTCAAATGTGTCTCTGAGACTATGCCAAGATCTATATACCTTTATGTATAGTATATACATACGACATACGTATAACTTTGTCTTGACCCACCTTTCCTAAGTTTATGCTAGCTGCTACAGTAGGTAAACCTCCAGATCTCATCAGCTCAGAATAGCAAAATTACAATGGTTTAAATACAGATTTACCCAAAATCGCTGTTTGTCAGGTGGTCTTACTAGAAGTGATTCAGACCCCATGCTCTCTTCATCTTTTGGAATGTAAGGCCTTAGAATCTTGGGCCCATAACCCCTAAAATGGAAGGGAGGCTTGTATGTGGTGGATTTTATGAGCCCAGCTTGTGAGGGACATCTATCACTTCTCCTCTTCCACAGACTAGAAGTAATATTGCTATATTTAACTGCAAGAGAAGGTTCAGGAAGTAGTGTGCCAAAATAGAAAAGTAAAAAGTTTTTGAGTCTATAGAACAATTTCTGCCACGAGCACTTTTTACTTACATGGATAGTACGTAACAGGCAGACAGTTCCAAAAGGCTGTGAAAAACCATGTTTCTTGCGAACTTCACCCATTTCGTCTTCTCTACAAGGCAACCCTGCTGAACTCTTCTCTCTCTACTTAAACCCAATATTTCAATTAATGGTACCTGTGTCGGCTCTGAGCCTGCACTGTTCAGATCTCCTTACAAGAGAGAATTTATTAGAAAGAAAGCAATTAGCTGATAGCCTCGAGTTGTTTTACTTTCGAAAAATCCAGCACAGCACCGGGCCACGAGGCACGGCAGAAATCCTAGAGCAAGGCCATTCCTTCCCCAGGAATTGCCTCCTGTAACCGTCTCAGGCCCCCCTCATCCTGGAAGAGGTTTTCTCATGGCTACACCACTGTCTGAACTCCCTATTGATCCTTTCCTCTGCTCTCTCTTTCCATAGGCCTCAGACATGAACGCCAGTCTGAACCCTCCCTCTGTCTTCTGGGTTCCTGCTCTGGCACCCTCACGTGGAGACTTCTGGCAGGTCTAATTTCCTCTTGGTGTCTGTTTCTTCAGGAATTTCAACTGAGACAATGATGTTTAAGCTGGCTAACCTGAAAATTAAAATGTCGCCCCTCAGGCTTCCCTTTATCTCATCTCAGATCACCTATGTGGTGAGGCTGTCTTTGAAATGTTGATTTCTATTCTTTCCTCTACTAAGTCCCACCACACCTTCTGTTGGTAATCTCCTTACTTGTTTTGATTACCAAAACAATCTCCTAAATAACCCACCTGTCTCTGATACTGACATCTCCAATATCGATCAGACTAACACATTAGTGCAAATTTAATTATGTAGTTCCTCTTGCAAATACAAATGCCTCAGGGGCTTGGCCGTTTATATAAATACGTGAAACAAGTGAAGAGTATGGCGACTCAATAAAAGCACCCTCCGTTCTTCCAAAAGCAATTTCTCAGGGACAAGACAACATGGATTCAGTGAAAATTCCTAATCTTTTAAAAGAATTCCTAATCTGAGTTTTTGTGAGAAACCTTTATATATTTTCATTATGATTATCCATCTCATAATGAAGGGCTGAACTTAGCTCACAACTGTCCCCTTCTCATTTCTAGGATGGAGGCTCTGTCTAATATTGGTACACAGGACCTGCCTTGGATAAAACCCTGCCTCCCCACACTCTCGTGTCTGTCACACCGCACACAGCTGTGCTGAGCCACTCACGGTTCTCTGAATATGCCCCTTTTGTTTCCTTTTTATGCATCAGAGATTTTGAACTTCTGTTCTTTAGTTTAGAATCACCTAGCCAATTGTTTTTTTTTTCTTTATTCCTCTCATCTCCCCAGCACTGTGCTAAATTGTGTGTGTGTGTGTGGATCAAAGGAACCCTGTGTTTGATCCTACATAATACATCAACTTCTATTGAAATTGCCTCTTCTTTAGGTCCCATCCCAACTCGTGGCTGAGGACACTCTACCAGGAACTGTGCCTTGTAAGCCATGGTACCCCCTCGCCCATTGCAATGCCTGGTATATAATAAGCATTCAAAATTATCTGAGTTGACTTAACGTATTAAAACGATTTTTGATAATATAATAAAGGGCCATGTCCCTGATTTCTTTGTCCTTGTAGATAAAAGTGTAAATTTCCTTCAGGTCAATAAAAGTAGTTAATGTTCTAGTTGTGTATCTTGGATCATTGAACATACTGATTTCTGCTAAGACTGGCTCATTTTCATAGAATTTTGTGGACTCCTTTCATAGGTCTCAAAGCTCTCATTTTTCGTAGTGCAGTTAAGTCGTTTAAGTAGACCCTTGAACCAGAGCTTAGCTATAAAAATTTAACAAGGTAAATGCCAAAGCTTTTCTGATCCTTTCTACTCTCTTACTTTGTACAAATAACGTCAACATACTTACTAAAAACCACTTTCTTATGGGACATCTGGGATGCACATTCTATGGACCCAGGGGATCTAGACATAATTTGGAATAATAAGTGGTAGAATTAAATACACCATAAAATAAAGATTTTGGAGATTTACAGAAGTCCTCACCCTGAAATTCTTTGGGAAAACCCAGTTACAAGCTGATGGAGAGTAGTCATAATTAAATCACATTTGTCTGCTAGGTGGGCTACCATCTTCTTCCTTTGAAGAAAGATAAGTTTCCAGTTAGCTTAGAAATAGTAAAAGAAACAATAGGAATATTAAAACAAATAAAAATCTAAAAATGTATGGATAATTTCTATTATACATATGCACATATACATGTATGTATTATATTTACCTGTTCCAAATCATAATAAGTACTATCAATTGAACATATTTTGTGCCAAGCACTTAATATGCATTATTTCACTTAATTTTCCTTATGAAAATGAAAACTAATGAAGTGAGAATATCTATGTTTTTAAGTTTATTTATTTATTTAGAGAGAGAGAAAGAGAAAGAGAGAGAGAGAGAGAGAGAGAGAGAAAGAGAGAGAGAGAGCATGAGCATGAGCTAGGGAGGAGCAGAGAGAGAGAATCCCAAGCAGGCACCACATCAGTGTGGAGCACAAGGTGGGCATGAAACCCACAAACCATGAGATAATGGCCTGAGCAGAAACCAAGAGTCAGACGCTTCACCGACTGAGTCATCCAGGCGCCCCTGTTCTCCATTTTATAGTTTGAGGCTTACAAGGGTTTAATAATCACACAACATCATATAGCTAGCTAGTGGAAGAACAAAAGTTAAAATCAACTCCAGGACTCTGCTCTGAATAACCACATCCTATTACCTTTGAGAATTACAGTACTAGTGAGGATAAACTCTGAAGAACTATTAAAAAATGCATTCTGATCTAAGATCTCAGTCTCCATTTTGCCGCTTTTCAATGTGCATGTTACTCAGTAACCCTGCTAGTAGAGACACATTTTTGCAGAAACCTTTGATTCTTACTACCATGGCCAAGAAAGGAACAGACAGTAACCTTTGATTTCATTTCTGTGAACTCCATTTCAAGAGCATGAGATTTGTCTGACATATGGTGAACCCTTCAAGCAAACATACTCCCTTGAACATTCAACAAATAATCTAATTTGGAAACACCAAATACCACAAAAAAAAAGTAGTACTGTTGTGCTAGTTTCTGACAGATGTCCACACCAATGATTTATGGAAGTGTGTTCAGTTTGGGATTCTTATCTGAAGCCAAGAAAAAAAGCTCTTATATTCAAAAGCCTATCACCCTCAATGATGGAAGCCAAAACCTTGGAATGTTTGCTAAAATCAAGCATGAGAGAACACAGAATGTCATGTACTATCAAGAACTTATTGACTTTCATATGGTTCTCATTTATTTTCATACATGGCAAATCAAAAGCCTTGGAAGGAAGCCAATACAAATTGTTATAGATAACACTATCTGAATTTAACTGCCATAGGTATGCTTCATATAATAAATATATATTTCATATCAGCAACTCAGCAGCACAAAAATGGAAAAAGACTCTAGTCAAAACTAATTTGGATACTGTCCTTTGGACAATGCTCAATTTGCCAATATTATTATTTATCTTGGGCCAGAGATCCACTAATACTCAATCATTTCATATTTCTGACTCCAGAAATTTTTGTATATGTGTGTGTGTGTGTTGTGTGTATTTCATACTCCATGGAATATTGAAATCATGTTACAATATCTCAGGGTAATCAAAATCCTTTCAATACATGAATGGTTAGTATGTGCTTCCAGAATCAAATAGATTAAATTGTTCAATATTTAAATTTTCAAAGACATTTTGCCAACAGGATTTTTTTCTTTGTTTAATTGGCTATATTTTCATTGGAAGCATCATTTCAACATGGAAATGTCTAGCATGACACTGCTATAAATTTTAGTCTAATAGGAATGGATCAATTATCAAATGCTTAACACAGTGCCTAGCACACCTAGGTAAGTAGGCACACAATAAGTATATGTTGAATGAATTTTAAATGTATTGTTAGAAAATAAATAATATTACCTTTTCAAATAATATGCTATGACTCCAGGGAAAAAAATACAATTTAATTCCACTTAGTTTCATGTTTCTCTTAAAAATTTAGGGAGAGAGAGAGAGAGAGAATTTGGTAAAGCCAAGTCTAATCTAACACATAACCTGGTTCATGACTGGTCCATAGGATAGACTTATAATTGTTTATTAAAAAATAAATAATTTTAATTCAGTATCACTACAGGTAACAAAAGAAACTCTTTGTATCTTTTCCTGCTGTGAAGGAAAGGAGTGCATATATAATAAGTGACTTACTAAAATTTAAACAATTAGTAAATGACAAGGCCAAGACTAAATCTAAATTGTTATGAGAAATGCTTTGCTTCTAAAAAAGCATGCACATGGAAGAGAATAAGAAATACTTTTTAAAAAGTGTTTTTTTTAAATGAGTGTTCTAGTTACTATTATTATGTAACATCATTTAATGGCTTAAAACATTGTCACCTAAAGTCACTAATATCATATTTTCTGAAGGTCAGAAATTCAGACATGACATAATACAGGTTGCTTATCTCTACTCCATGTTTTCTAAGCCTCAGATGGAAAACTCAATACCTATGGTTTGGGGGCACCTGGGTGGCTCAGTCGGTTAAGCCTCGAACTTCAGCTCAGGACCTGATCTTGCTGTTCCTGGGTTTGAGCCGTACTCAGCCTCTGTGCTAACAGCACAGACAGAACCTAGAGCTTGCTTCAGATTCTGTGCCTCCCCCTCTCTCTGCCCCTCTCCACTCATGCGCGCGCTCTCTCTCTCTCTCCCTCTCTCTCTCTCTCCTTCAAAAATAAAGAAACATTACAAAAATACCTATGGCTGGGAGTCATCTGAAGTTTCATTCGTTCTCATGCCATTATTAACGTCAGCTCTCATTAAGGACATAACTGGACTATTGCCTGAAGCACTCACACATGGCTGATCTCTGTGTCTTGGGCTTCTTCATACTATGGTGGCTACCTCCAAGTACAGGCATCCCAAGGGAGGGAGAAAAGATGGAAATATATTAAGAATTGTGAAAAGTCTAAGATTTAATCCTATTTATAAGCCAACAAGTTAGCCCATCATACCTGCAAGAGGTTTCTGGATGAGACACAATGGATAGTTTGGCTCTCAGAGCAATAGCAGAATACAGAGTGTCACTAGTTTCACATGCTGGTTTTCCAAGCCCTGATTTCTACAGAACAATGCATTTCTTGAAGTTTTCTTTGGAGTCCCTCATCAGCATTTTGTAAATTCATCATAGAGATTCTGTATAAGCTTTGTTTCACCTATATCTAAGTACTTTCATTTCTTGTAAATGATACTGTGGTTTTGATTCCAGTTGCTACATACTCATTGTTGGCTCCAAAAATGATTATTTTTTTGTTTTGATTTTATATCCTGCCACCTCATTGAACTCGCTTACGAGTTTCAAGTTTTAGGGTTTTGTAGATTTTTTAGAAATTTCCTATGTAGACAATTATGCCACCAAAAAACTATAATAATTTTATAACTTCCTCTCTAATATGTATGTTTTTAATTTATTTTCCTTTTTTTATTGCTTTGACTACAACTTTCAGTACTGTGTGGAGTGAGAGAGGTGAGCAAGCATCCTAGCCTTGTCTTCAGTCTTAGAGAGAAGTCAAGAATTCAGTCTATCACCACTAAGTATGATGTTAGCTATAAGTTTTTGGTAGAATCTTTTTATCAAGTTGAGGAATTCTTAGTCTTCTGAGTTTATTTTATGGACATAGGTTAGAATTTTTCAAATATTTTCTTCTGTTTCAGTTGGTATGATCGTATGATTTTCTTCATTAGCCTGAAGATAGGTGATTATATTGATTGATTTTGAATATTAAACAAGCCTTGCTTTCCTGGAACATGTCTCTCTTGTTCATGATGTAAAAATATTTAATGCAATGCTGGATTCAACTTAATAATAGTTAAGAATTCTGCATCTATGTTCATGAGAGATATATAGATGTAATTTTTAATCTTTATTTCTTTACTTCTTTATTTTTTCTCTTTTGGTATCAGGCTTCATAAAAAAATATTGAAGATTATCCCCTCCTTTTTTATTTTCTAGCAGAGATTGTATAAAATTCTTCTTTAAGTGATTATAAAATACACTGGTGAAATTATCTAGACCAGGAGATTTATTTCTTAGGAGATTTTAAATTATGAATTCAATGTAGTTAGTGAGTATGGTACTATTTAGTTTGTCTATTTCATTTTGGTTGTGTTTTGGTAATTTGTAGTCTTTGAGAAATTTGGTTTTAATCAGTTGTCAAATTTTAAATAGTAGTGTGTACTATTTGCTTGCTGTCTTTGGGATCTTACTAACTAATACTTATGATTTATATCTTTACTATTTTCAGCTTTATTAGTCTTTCTAGAATTTTAACATAAGTGTTTTTGTTTTGCTTTTGTTTTGAAGAACCATTTTTATGTTTTACTTATTTTTTTTATTGTTTCGGCATATTCTCTTATCTTTATTATTTCCATCTTTCTCCACTGCTTAGGGTTTTGTTGTTGCTGTTCTTCTTTTACTAGATTCTTAATCGATTATTCATTTTAAAGTTCCTTCTCTTAAAATAAAATAGAGTATTACATTATTTTCTCTTATCACTACTTCAGGCACCTTTCATTAATACTGATATCTCTTGTATTAATTTTCCTTTACTTCTTTTAATATTTTATTTCCTTTGATACTTATTCTTTGTAACTATGGATTACATAAAAGTGTGTTGTTTAATATTCAAATGTTTATAAATTTTCCTGTGGTCTTTCTGTCATTGATTTCTAGTTTGATTCTATGATGATTAAAGAACCTACACAGTATGCTTTCTATTCCTTTCAATTTGTCCAGGTTTGTTTCATTACCGAAGATATGGTATCTCTTGGTGAATATTTCATAGGCACTCAATAGAATGCATTTTATTTTGTCCTTGGGTGGAAGATTTTTATCATTATTTATTAGATCTTGTTGGTTTTATTTATTTATTTATTTATTTATTTATTTGTTGGTCGGTTGGTTGGTTTATATTTTAAACACAGAGAGAGAGCACTTGAGCAGGGAGAGTGGCAGAGGGAGAAAGAGAAAGAATCTGAGCATGGAGCCTCACATGGGCTTGACTCCTCAACCTTGGGATCATGACCTGAGCCAAAATCAAGAGTCAGACGCTCAATCGACTGAGCCACTAAGACTTCCTAAAAGTGGTTTTTTAAATTCTGCTATATTTTTTCCTCACTTTTTTCCTATTACTTCTAAATATTACCAAGAGTGGGGTTTTGAAGTACCCAGATTTAATTGTGAATTTGCCTATTTCTTCTTTGAACTCTATTCATTTTTAGTCTTTGTATTGGAAAACTCAGTTGTTGCTTCATACACATTTAGGATCACTCTCTTGGTAGGTTGATTCTTTTACTATAGATTACTTTTCTTCATCCCTTCTCATTTTTTTTTGTTCTGAAGTCTATTTTATCTGATATAAAGATAGCTACTCTTGCCTTTAAAAACTAATGTTTTCATAATATATTTTCTTTCATCATTCTATTATTAACATACCTGTATCATTATATTTGAAGTTAAATTTTTACAAACTCTTTATAGTTTGGTCTTTATTTTGCAACCACATTGCCAATCTCTACCTTTTCTCTTGTGTACTTAGATGATTTATTGTAAAGTAATTACACTGTGGCTTAAATATATCAACTTACTATTTGTTTTCAGTGTTTCTCCCTCCATTTCTCATTCCTTTCTTTTTTTTTCTTGACTTCTTGTGAGTAACTTAATATTTTCTTTAGAATTACCTTTTGATTTATCTTTAATATTTTGAGTGTAACATTTTATATAATTTTCTTAGTTTCTTAAGGTATTATACTAAACATGTGTAATTCTGAACATACATATACATTGTGACCGTGTATAGACGAACAAATGAGTCTTTTTTTTCCTCACCTGTACCAAATGAGAATATGTCTAGATATTTTCTATAGGTCTTTCCTGTTCTCACATTCTGTAATATGTGACTAACACTGAGGATTATAAATTTCTTATATTTGATATCTCTTCAGGCAGGGGAAACAAAAGCAAAAATAAACTATTAGGATGACACCGAGATAAAAAGCTTTTGCACGGCAAAAGGAAACATTAACAAAATAAAAGGTAATCTACTGAATGGAAGGGACATTTGTAAATAATATATCTAACAAGGGGTTAATACCCAAATTATGTAAAGAAATTATGATTCAGACCAAAAAATAAAAACAAAACAAAACCAAAATCTGTTTAAAAATGTGCAGAGAACTTGAATAGACATTTTTCCAAGAAAGACATACACATGGCCAACAGACACATGAAAAGACGTTCAACATTAGTAATCATCAGGGAAATGGAAATCAAAACCAAAATGAGATATCACCTAAATTCGTAATAAAGCCCTTTGCTTTTGGAAAAAAAAAAAAAAAAGACTTGAAATAACAAGCTTTAGTGAGAATGTGGAAAAGAAGAAAGTCCCCTGTATTGTTAGTGGGAAAGTAAATTGGTGCAGCCACTGTGGAAAATAGTATGGAGATTCCTCAAAAAATTCAACCTAGAAATACTATATGATTCTGTAATCCCACCAATGAGTATTTCTCCAAAGAAAATTAAAATCCTAATGTGAAAAGATATATACACTATTTTTATTGCATCATTATTTTTAGCAAAATTTGAAAGCAGCTCAAGTGTCTATCAATAGACAAATGGATAAAGAAGATGTGGTATATATTCCCAATGGAATAATACTCAGCCATAAAAAAGAATACAATC
The DNA here is from genome assembly GCF_006229205.1 of Suricata suricatta. Classification (NCBI taxonomy): domain Eukaryota; kingdom Metazoa; phylum Chordata; class Mammalia; order Carnivora; family Herpestidae; genus Suricata; species Suricata suricatta. The sequence goes on from NC_043704.1 coordinate 41,860,434, forward strand.
TTACCAATAATATGAATGGACCTAGAGGATATTTTGCTAAGTGAACTAAGTCAAACAGAGAGAGAAAAATGTCATAGGATTTCATGTGTATGTGGAATCTAAAGAACAAAACAAATGGATAAATAAATACAAACAAACTCATAACAAATTTGGGGTTGCCAGAAAGTAGGAGTATGGAGGTGTGCGAAAAGGATTAAGTGGTACAGACTTCAAGTTATAGAATAAATAAGTCACAGGGATGAAAAATTCAGCACAAGGAATATAGTCAATAATATTGTAATAACTTTGTATGGTGAAAGATGGGAGTTGTTGAATCACAATGTTGTACACATGAAACTAACATAATGTATGTCAACTGTACATGTATGTATATGCATATATGTATACATTTATCAGTTATAATAATTTTTTTTAAATTTTTAATGTTTTTATTCATTTTGAGAGAGAGAGAGAGTAGGCGGGGGAGGAGTAGACAGAGAAGGAGACAGAGAATCCAAAGCAAGCTCCAGGCTCCTAGCTGTCAGCAAAGAGCCCAGCATAGGGCTAGAACTCACAAACCATGTGATCATGACCTGAGCTGAAGCCAGTTGCTTAACTGACTGAACCACCCAAGTGGCCCATATCAGTTATAATAATTTTATATGGTCATAATTTTCTATAAGAATTAAGATTACTGACTATGCCACCAAGCAGAGGTTTTTGAAATGGTCTATCCAGGGTTTAAGGAGTTAATTGAAAACAGCATTGAGTCCTCTTGGTTGATTGTAATATTCTAGATTATGATGTGGGGGAAATTCTAACTGTTCATTCTTCCTTTTTCCAAAAAATAGCATCTTCACTTAATGTTTGTATTTTTATAACTTTTTTAAATTAAATTTTTAAATGTTTGATTTATTTTTGAGAGATAGAGTACGAGTGGAGTAGGGAGAGAGAGAGAAGGAGACACAGAATCCGAAGAAGGCTCCAGGCTGTCAGCTGTCAGCACCGAGCCTCACACCAGGTGAAACTCATGAACCACCAGATCGTGACCAGAGCTGAAGTTAGACGCTCAATCAACTAAGCCACCCAGGCACCAACATACTTTTCATACCTTTACATATTGACAAAAATAACAGTGCCTCTTTTTTTCATTTAAACACTTTTTAAAAATTATTTTAGAGACAGAGAGAGGTCGAGCTGGGCAGAGGGACAAAGGAAGAGAATCTTATGCAGGCTCCACACTCGGCAGAAGCCCAATGCAGGGCTTGATCCCACGACTGTGAGATTGTGCCCTGAGCTGAAATCAAGAGGTGGACACGTAACCAACTGAGCCACCCATCTGGCCCAATGGCTTCAAATTTTGTAAAAAACACCACTGAATTTATAAGCACACATTTATGATTTGTTTATTTGGTTGTGGATCACTGAACAACTGAGACAATAGAAACAAAATCATGAAATTGGGTGAGTTGTCTGGCAGTACTACAATAAGCCAAACGTCCATGCATTATTGAAATCGCAACAAATAATGTGGTTTTAGTTTGTGTGCTTGTTTTGGTATATTTACTCTGTGTCAGGCATTTATTTGAACCTTGGATATGTTGGTGAAATAGAAAAGTGAAGAACACAGTGAAGGGGTGGCTCAGTCGTTGAGCATCTGATTTCAACTAGGGTCATGAAGTCACAGTTGGTGGGTTTGAGCCCTACATTCGGCTCTGTGCTGACAGCTCAGAATCTGGAGCCTGCTTAGGATTCTGTGTCTGTTTCTCCCTCTGCCCTTTCTCATACTCATGATCTGTCTCTGTCTCTATCTCTCAAAAATAAATAAACATTAAAAAAATTTTTTAAAGAATATAGTTGAGATGTAAGTTGAAGGTCACGGTGAAGCTTAAAAAAGTGTAGTCCTGGGGTGCCTGGGTGGCTCAGTTGGTTAAGCGCCGGCTTCGGCTCAGGTTGTGATCTCTCGTTTCATGGGTTCAAGCCCTACGTCGGGCTCTGTGCTGACAGCTCAGAGCCTGAAGCCTGCTTCAGATTCTGTGTCTCCGTCTCTCTCTGACCCTCCCCTGCTCGCACTGTCTCTCTCTGTCTCTCAAAAATAAATAAAAAGACATTTAAAAAATGTAAAACAAAAGTGTAGTCCTTTCTGACTCCTATAAGGGTTCAGATGCTATGGTAATTTACTCTTCCTACATTCCATGCATTGGTCATTAAACTCACATTCACTGAGTGAACCACATTTTTTTAGTTTTCTGCATTCTGAAACACCCTTAGCCATGATTCTGTATACTTCTGGAGATTTGGCTATAATAATTTTTGATTTGTATGCCTCAGGTGTTTTGAACATTGAAGGGCTTTCAAAAAGTGACCATTTTGAATGGATAAGTGAATAAACATGAATGTCATCAGATATTATATGTCACTCTGAATGCTTCCTGTTATGCTTGTTAAAATGTACCACAGTATATTTTCTTCTCAGTCTTTCTTCCTGAAACAAATCAGTATTTAGTGTTAAACAGATCTGAGTTTGAGACCCTGAGCTGATTTTACTAGTTGAATTCCATGCCGACTGAATTCTAGAGACAAAGTTTTTTTACCATGTGTATTAAAAGTAATTATATGTAGCTAATAGAGTTGGAAGGATAAAATGGAAGATTATAAGTAAAATGTTTTCCTTAATTTTCTTGAGTAAACTTACCTTAGTTCTTCAAAGGGAAGTTCTTCTCTCCCTACCTAATTGTGATGCAGTGAAAGGTCTGGGTTTAGGAGAGATCTTCATCAAAATTGAGATGTAAAACAAGTGAGCTTATAGCATCACTCATCATCAGGGAAATACAAATCAAAACCACACTGAGATGCCACCTCATGCCAGTCAGAGTGGCTAAAATGAACAAATCAGGAGACTAGAGATGCTGGGAAGGATGTGGAGAAACGGGCACCCTCCTACACTGTTGGTGGCAATGTAAACTGGTGCAGCCACTCTGGAGAACAGTGTGGAGGTTCCTCAAAAATCTATCAGTAGAACTCCCCTATGACCCAGCAATAGCACTGCTAGGGATTTACCCAAGGGATAAAGAAGTGCTGATGCATAAGAGCACATGTACCCCAATGTTCATAGTGGCACTTTGAACAATGGCCAAATCATGGAAAGAGCCTAAATGGCCATCACCTGATAAATGGATCAAGAAAATGTGGTTTATCTATACAATGGAGTACTACATGGCAATGAGAAAGAATGAAATCTGGCTATTTCTAGCAAAGTGGATGGACCTCAAGGGTATCATGCTAAGTGAAAAAGTCAGGAGGAAAAGGACAGATACCATATGTTTTCACTCATAGGTCTAACAGGAAAAACCTAACAGAGGGCCATGGGAAGGGGATGGGGGGGGGGAAGAGTTAGGGAGAGGGAGAGAAGCAAATCATGAGAGACTTGAATACTGAAAACAAACTGAGGGCTGAAGAGGGAGGGGGAAAGGAGAAGGGAGTGATGGTCATAGAGAAGGCATTTGTGGGGAAGAGCACTGGGTGTTATATAAAAACCAACTTGACAATAAAGTACAAATTTAAAAAAATAGAAGTGAGCTTAAAAGGCAAATTTCAAAAAACCCTTTGAGAGCCATTGTCAGACATTTGGCCAACTCTGATAATTTTTTATGTTAAAACTAATCAATAATTGCTTTTAAAATATAAAACAAGCTTTCTCCTACTTCTCATTGTTAATAAAATGACTTTGCTTTTGACATTTGAAGTATGTAATCATAAAATTTATATAACATAGAAAGATTACTTAAGTGAAACCAAATATTTTGACTTTCTATGGAAGCTATTTTTCAGTCCCAACTTAAATAATAAAACACTTAATTTCTATTTCCTGGTTTTAAATTATAGGCTATATATTCCTAGTTTGCAGTGAACTACATACATTTAGAGGGCTGGAAATGTTGTTTCAAATGAGTAGATATTAAGTGTGGTAAATGGCTACCCTTTGAGCCTAGTTTCCTGCTATGTAGGACACATAAATTATTAGATTTAGTCTGAAATGATTGAAAATGTTTCCAAAGTCTTTTAACAATTAAAAGAAAAATGTGAAACTCTTAGAAGATCTGATTCACTCAGCAAATTTGTATTTTGATTAAAAGAACTATTTGATCCTATATAGTAAATGTGTGGAAAAAAGTTGGCCAACTATTTGATTCAATGTGGTTGTTAAAGAAGAAAATATGGCTCTTATGAGTGGTTTTAGCCTGTGTAGCTTTGTGATTGTATTTGTTTACCCATGGTAGGAATCTCCTTATTAAATTGTGGGCAACAGGCACTTTTATTGGTTTTCCTAACAGTAACTGCTTATTTCAGGAAGCATTAGATTAAAGCACTAGATGCAGATCTCTGGAGTTGATCTTGTAACAAAGCTAAAGCACATTGACCTGATACTTATACATGTGCAGGAGACAGACAATTTCCTAAAGTCTGGATGCAATTTCTTCTTTTAGTTTTAAAACCAATTTTAACAGTGTTTTCTACCCTTAGTAAGGATATGGGCATATACATCAAAAGATATGGTTTGATAAAGTCTTCTCTTTAGTTTTATGGGTACGCAGCAATTGAAATTTACGTGACTATAAACCACTACTTAAAAATAAAAAACTCAGCCCTGTACGTGCAGATGAGCCATTGTTAATTGGTATTCTCGTATTAGCTGCTCTCCTATCAACACTGTTGTTAACATGGTTCTGACCTTGTATTGTTTCCTCTTCTCCACTGCTTGCTGTTTACTCTTATTCTTGGGCCAGTTGAGCCATACATCTTGTGTTCTAAACCATATGGAGTATGTTTTTGTATGAACTCTCATGATTGAGGACATCTGTCTCAGCCCCTACATGTGCCTTCAGGGGATCTTTGCGTCTTTTAAAGATACAGCTCACAGCATGTTTTTTATCATGAAGCTGGCCATACACAGCTTTACTCGGGCTTCCACTGTTTTCATTACTAAAAAAAAAACGCATGGAAGTGACTATATTTTATCTTTCTCTCTTTTCCTCTGTCTTGCTTTACTTCTCCTCTCCTCCACTTTCCTTTCTTCCTTATTTTTTTTAAATATTTACTGAGAGTCAACCATGTGCTAGGGAGAACCTACAATATCCCAAGCTGCAAGTTTTCAATACTATAAAGATTGTCTTCATTTTCTAAGTGAAGTTTACTTTTCCATTCAATTACTTGTTTGCCCCAAGCTATATGGGTTATGTTTCCATATATTTTACATAATATGATTCAGATCAAATTCTCTTAGATTTTTCTGAGAAATATTCTTTTTTTTAAGTGTATTTATTTATTTTGAGAGACACAGAGACAGTGTGATTGGAGGAAGGGCAGAGAGAGAGAGGGAGACAGGGAATCCCAAGCAGGGTCTGCACTGTAAACGTGGAGCTTGATGTGGGGCCGAACTCACAAGTTGATGAGATCATGACCTGAGCTGAAACCCAGATTGGATGCTTAACTGACTGAGCCACCCAGGTGCTGCTCTGAGAAATATTCTTAATGGACCTGTCTGAAATGTCCATAGGCCCCATAAGTTAACAACACAAAATGTTACCAGAGAATTCCATTCTGAAATTCTAATTCTTCCTACTTAAAAGTGTTCATCATAATTCAGTTATAAGCAAGCATATGTGATAAGTATTTAACTAAGATCAATTTTTTAAATGAGGAGAGTAACACTAAATAGATAGGAAGTAGAGTGATATGGCATTGAAACTCTCATAAGCACTAGGAAAGATACAAAATATGCAAAAGTTTTAAATCAATTACATTTTATGTTGTTGCTGATTTTTACTTTATTTGTAAAACACCCACTTTCCTGCTTGATGAAAAACAAACTTAATGAAAATTTCATGAACAAGGGGGAAAAAACCTAGAATAATGTAAATTATATTGTAAATGTTAGTCTTTTTTTCTTCTCATGGGTAAATTGTCACTAGTCTGATTTATTGTTAAATGCAGTATTCAAACATGTTTCCAAATAATTTAAATCATAGAGATAAATATATTTAAGCAGTCTCAGGAAAGTATACTGATGTGAAATGGAAATACTGGTATTTATTTAATTTCTTAGTGGTTATATTTACTCTTGATAGTGCATAATATTTGTTCAACAAAAATATTATTGAATCTCAATAGATGTATCAAAAACTGTGTGATAGATAAAAGATAAAATTGAAGAGGTAAACATTATGTAGTCTCTACCCTGGGGGAGGAGTCTACTTTTTATTACTGAGAGTTTGAGAGAAAGATGTAAAGAGAGTAAAGACACACTGTGTTTTCAAGGGTATAATTTCTTAAGTAGGGCATATGCAAATATTGGTACATGTTTGTGTCAATCATTATTGTTAAGAAATTCATATTTCCATAATGAAAATAGAATGCTATATTATAACTTATTTTTTAACATAACATTATTGAGGGCGCCTGGGTGGCTCAGTTGGTTAAGCATCCAACTTCAGCTCAGGTCAGGATCTCAGTTTGTGAGTTCAAGCGCCACATTGGCCTCTGTGCTAACAATTCAGAGCCTGGACCCTACTTCAGATTCTGTCTCCCTCTGTGCCCTTCCCAGGCTTGCACTCTGCCTGCCTCTCTCTCTCTCGCTCTCAAAAATAAATAAACATTAAAAAAATAGAAAAGGTAAAATAAACATAACATTATTGAAATATAATTTACATACCATAAAATCCGTCTAAGTAAATAGCTTACTAATTTTTAGTAATTTTTACAATTGTTCTACCATAACCGCTATCCAGTTTTAGAACACCCCAGAAATTTCCTTTGCAACTTTTCATTTCCCCACTCCCAATCCCAGCCCCCGACAAGCAGTGATCTTCTTTCTATCTCTACGTATTTTCCTTTTCTAGAAATGTCAAAAATTTAGTGAAAAATAATGTAGTTTAAAGTATATATAGTTCTGTCAAAAATTTTTCATGTGTCTCAACTTCCCTTTTAGTATGGAAAGTATATTTCAGGTGGCATTTTGAAATCTGGAAGATGTCTTTTGACTATGAACTTTCATGGTACCAACCCCAACTCTGTCAGCTTGCCCAAAAAAGCCATAGAGGTGTAGGTGTCAGGGACATTTTGATTTTCTTTTTTAAAAAACGCTGGAGGTCCTGTTTTCCTAATATTATGCTATGCAGAAACAACGATTTGCAATGTGATTGCCAATATTGAAGTTCTCAAATTTTAAAGAATGAAACTTTTATTGATTTTGATTTTAAGTTTTCTGACACAGGGGAGAGAGACTAACGTTTTACTGATTGCTTGTGTGAAGCAGCACTCCATAGAAAATATTTCTTTTATTCTTTTACCATAATTATGATGTAGATATTATTTTCCTCATTTTGTAGACATGAATACTAGGCCTTATAAAAGATCAGACATTTGCCAAAGGGTATAGCTAGTGACAATTGATATTTAAAAGTATTTCTGTCTAATGCTAAATTTACTGTTTTCATTTCTTAGAAAATTGAAGTATTTTGATATTACAAATTCATACATATTCTTCCTGTTATTGTTTAATGGTCATCATTCAATTTCTCTGATCGTCAGGGAAATACATATCAAAACTACAATGAGATCTTACCTCACACCTGTCAGAATGGCTACAATCAATAACACAAGAAACAAGAGGTGTTGGCAAGCATTTGAAGAAAAGGGAGTCCTAGTGCCCCCTTAGTGGAAATGCAAACTGGTACAGCCACTCTGGAAAATAGTAGGGTGGTTCCTCAAAAAATTAAAAGTAGACCTACCCTATGATCTAGCAATTGCACTGCTGGGCATTGACTCAAAGAGTACAAAAATACTCATTTAAAGGGTACATGCTCCCTGATGTTTGTAGCAAGGTTAACTATAATAGCCAAACTATGGAAGCAGGCCAAGTGTCCATCGACTGATGAATGGATAAAGAAGTGGTATACATAAAGAAAGGAATATAACTTAGCTATCAAAAAGAATGAAATCTTGCCATTTGCAAGGACATGGATGGAGCTAGAGAGTAATATGCAAAGTAAAATGAGCCAGTCAGAGAAAGACAAATAGCATGTGATTTCACTCATATGTGGAACTTAAGAAACAAAACAAATGAACAAAAGGGAATAAAGAGAGGGAGGCAAAGCAAGAAACAGACTCTTATCTATAGCCAACAAGCTGACCGTTACCAGAGGTAAGGGAGGTGGGACAATGGGTGAAGTAGGTGATGGGGGTTAAGCAGGGTCCTCCTTGTGATGAGCACTGGGCATTTATGGAAGTGTTGAATCACTATACTGTACACCTGAAACTAATATTACACTATATGTTAGCTAACTGGAATTTAATTAAAAACTTCAAAAATTTTTTTAAACAATGCTCAGAACACAAAGTTTCGATTGTTTGTAATCAGATGGCCAATAATTTACAATGGTTATTTAATACTAATGTACCAAAAACCGTGCTAGTTCCCTGGGATTAAATGGAAGATTAAGAAATGATAAAAACCTCCATAAGGTTTCACTTGTTCTTATAAATCTTCCATTATGATATAACTTAAATCACAGGAAATTTCTACTTTAAAACTTTTGAAATCTACATTACATCTGAAAAATAGCCTTTTTTGCTGACTTTTTTCTCTGTCTTTCCTAAAGCAAAGTACATGCTGCTTTGCTATGCCAAATGATATACTTCTGTTTGGTACCTTGAATGTCCTCTTGTTTTTCTTTTGTGTAAGACAGAAAAACTAATAGGAGACTTATTTTAACTAAATCACTCCTCCACGATTTAATTATTTAAATTTTTAAAAAAGTAATTGCAATTATAATACATTTAAATGCAGTCTGAAACTCTGTTGGGAGATAATACTTTCAGAACAAAATTTCCAATCTGGTTTACTGGAAATTTTTAGCAATATGTAAAATCCTACTGTGGTTCCATCTGTAAGACTTTCACACACTTTTTATCAGGTACTATAGAAACACTGAATGTTAATGACATCAGATTTTGCTGAATTGGTGTATTGTGTAACTCCTTTCATATTAAAGATTTCACCCACTTAACTTCACCAGAAGTAGTGTTTTCACAATGCATGATAATGACAAAGACAGAATGGCAAGAAGAGAGAAAAGTGCCATCAGGTTTGTAGTCAAAAGAAAGAACAACCACTTTTTTTCTATCAGTTATATTTTCTACTTTAATAAAGAAAAATGAATGCCTTTGTAAAATGCTTTTAAAAATTTACTTAGTCTTTATTTCCAACTCAAATCAGAAACCCTACTTGTGAAACTCTGTGTGTGTGTGTGTGTGTGTGTGTGCGCGCGCGTGCACATGTGCACGTGTATGTGCGCATGCGTGTGTGTGTGAATGTCATGGTAGAAAAGACATATATGATATATTTATTTGACTTATTTAAAAGTTTGCTGTCAAAAATCTGATGGTTAATTGATGCTAGCAGTAGGATAAATGTATTAATAAATAATATTCACAATACTTTGTATCTGAATTTTCTTGGAGAAGTTTATTATCTTCATTCTTTTCTTTTTTTAAAATAGGAATTTGGAGTTCGTTCATGTGACCATATCTTTATGTCTGTCATTCAAAACCCTTATCAGGATATTGGAAACTGAAAAGTGGCCTTATGCCTGGATGTGATATCAAAGAATAAGGCATAAAACAAGGGGGTGTTTCTAAACGCCTTCCAGTAACAATGAAAAAAACGGAAGTTATTTGCAATTTTAAAAGATGGTTAAGGAAAAAGTGAAACTTGAAACTAAGGAAACAAAAGTTTAGACAAGATAATCCCAACATCAGAGAGTGCATTTGTCATTGTCAGAACTCCAAAGAGCAATAAAGCCTTAATCCATTTCATGGACCCCAGGCCTCATGGTCTAGTAATTCTTATGTCACCAAACCATCATGATCTGTATGAAATTACAGTGTGTCACCACTTTCCATCTGCAATCTTAATGTTTCCGTCGTTTGATTGCATGACAAGAAAACTCTTGAACCAGAGCACTCTACTTCACAGGAGTTGGATAGAACCAGCTGCTCATAATTTTGGATTTGTATAAGGGCTCTTTAGTTCCAGAATCCCTGTCTGACCTTTGTCCATTTCAGAATTCTTCAGGAAAAAATGGATGTCTTTTGTATCTTAACATTTTTTAAGTACTGAGAAAGAGTTCCAAAGCTACCCTTTAAATCCTGTCTTCTTCCATTGTTTCTTTAATTTCATAACAGTTATGGAATCTAAAAAGTGCCCGTTTTACATTACATTCACTGCTGTCAAAGCAAAACATTTTTTAGATGGCTTCATTGTCCTCCCAAAAAAGGAACATTATTGTCTAGAATGAACAATTACCAAAATTGATGTCATAATGGATTATGTGTGTATTTATAAACACTTTTTTTGTTACAAAGCATCAAAACGGATTGTTGACTGCTTTTATTTGGCAAATAAGGGGAGTTTAGAACAGTAATTGATGAAAGAAATTTTCAAATTACACATAAATCTGCAAACTTCTTTGTGCTCACTCTTTCTATTCTGTAGGAATACAAACTTTTGCAAAGCTCTGCGATAGCCTTACAGATGATTGGTGACATTTTGTTGAAACTAATATTCTTCCTACAACCCTGCAAATACATGCCATAACTTCCTGTTTAATTAAAAACAGAACTGATCTCAAACACTGTTTGTAATAGGAGTTATACAGATTATATATTTTGTCTAATATTTTTCTGTAACATCCAGAAATTTTTGGAATCTAAGTGTGTTAGAAACGAAATGGCTATTAGGTAGAAAGTCTCTACATAAAAATGAAAAATTGAATTCTCCTTGTGATATAACTCTGCTGATTGTAAGTAGGCGGTTTTATGATGCCAGTTTGTGCTTTCATTTTTTTCCCTTCGTGGAAAAAAAAGAGTAGTTACCACACCAATGTGAGTTACAGTTGATTTATTCTTAAGGATCACTATGCATGCACATTGCTAAAATTTATTCCTATAAATTATGTGCATTTAAAGGAAAACTCGAAGTATTCCTGGATTGGGGATAGATTCAGGTTTACACAAAGTGGTCTGCTTTGGGAAGAGCCATAATTATATTGTGACTAATTAAGTATGGAAAATGTTTATGCTCTATGCCTCTTGTTGGTGAATCGCTGTGTTTTTCTCTGCTAAAGCCTCTAGAAAGTACAGCACTAAAAAACATCTGTTTAACCGGGCTTGTTCTACATCATTCAAGTTCATCTGACCACAGAATGCTTTTAACTAGGTATCTGTTTTTGCAGAACACATGCTGGGAAATGCTAGTCTGTACTGCACTGAATCACAACACATTTTGTACTGACCTGATGGTCAAAGGCTGAAAAATCTTTTTATTTGTTCTTTGCAAGTTTTTAAATTTGGAAATTTTGCAGCAAAATATATGAGGCACTCTGATTATCAAGAGGCTTCTTTCCTATTATAGTGTGTGAAAACTGCTGTCCCCTTTTTCTAAAGTGCTGCATATGCCTTTTCAGGAAAGCTATTGATTCAGCAAGAAACTTTTGACCATTTTTCCTTTACTTATATCTGAGTATAAAAGAAGTTACGATTTTTTAGAAGTAGCTTAATCAATGAGGAGAGAATTAAATACTTAATTCTTCTAGGATTCAGTTGGGATACAACATATGTCCCTTTATTTTATTTATGTAACACAAAATGAACTTCTCTGGGAAAAATACAGATTATCTCAGTCTTGGTTGCTCTAAAGAAACACTTTATATGTTGATACTAGAAAAATATGGAGGTACTTTACAAACAACTGAAATCAAACATTAAGTTTTCATCAGATGAAAATGCAAAATTATTTAAAATGATTGGAAATAACTCTCTTCCAAAAGAGATACTCCATTTTCTTTGGAGTGAGTCGCTTTATCCTGAAATAATGCCCAAAGACACTTAGGGCAGACTAGCCCTGAACAGAATGCTTGCAAAGGCTTTGGTATGGAAATCGTCATTCGGCACAATCGACATAGTAACTGTGCCAGGATGAAGTTTCTTTGCTAATTTAAAGTTTTTCATGCACTGTTATAAAATATGAAATAGGATATTCCTATGTCAGTGAAATTCGGATTTGTTTACCTGTCGATCCCATGTCTGTTTGATGACTTATGTGGTTTGATATGAGAATGGAAAGACTCTGACATCCCGAAAGGCCTGAAGGAGAGGACAAAGGAGAAGTAGGAAACAAGGCTGTTTGGGTCAAACGTGACCTCACTTTCACTTCCAGGATGGCAGAAAGAGGATTAGCAGTGTCCCCTCTGGAGCTATCAGCGGGTAGCACTGCCTTCCTGCTCCTTGATGAGACCTACAGCTGTTGCTGCCACCTGGGTCTCCTTGGGGACCGGTGTGGCATCCCAGGGGTGAGACGAGGCAGGAGGAATGGAATCAGTGTATCTCTGACCAGTGTTAATGTACAGCCGCTCAGGGCTGGTTCATTGATTGCCAACATACACTCATATGTTTAGAATCATGTTTTTTGACAGAACATGGAAATGTAAGATATGACATATAAAATTGAAAGGAGTGACATATCTCAGAGTCAATATGAGGGAAAAGCATCTTCATAAAGTCAACTTCTTTTCTCAAGATCTATCTATTACTTTTGACCTTCGCCTGACCTCTCTTTAAAATCTTGTTACCACAAACTAAAGCAATGAGGTTACCCAACTCTTTCTTGACAGCTTCCTGCTAATGGTTTTGATTCTTAAATATTTCTGTATGTTTCTCTGGGTTGTTTCAGCCAGACCAGCCAGTCATCCTGAGGCGCGCAGTGTAAATGCCATATCAAGGCTCCTTCTGGCAAAAACATTTTTTAAATGACAGGTGGTACTTATAAAATTGAACTACGTCTAATTTTGTCACCGCGTGTGGCAAAATTACATGTGAACATATTCAGTGATTACATACTGAACATTACCTTTGAACATATTACAGAGATTTCAGTGATTACAAACAGTCTCCATCAGCAACATGGCCAGTGACAGACATAAAACTGCTTGAAAGAAGGAAATGTAGGGGAATGCTAATTTATATCTACATTATCAGAGCTGGTTGTGGAGATGGTTTTCATAGAGGATATTTTATTGAGAATCACACATGGCACAAAGTGAAGGCCAGTGTTTGTTTTTCAGTGAGGCTAAATATATCTCATTTTTTAATGTATACCTTCAGGCAACGGGGTACAGCTGGCTCGTGACCTCTTGGAGAAATACTGAGCAAAGTCTTTCATTTATCTAGAAGAGATAGAGTATTACTCAGGACTAAAGAAAATTTATCATCGTGACAGGAAAAGATAAAGCATCTAATATCTGAGTGATGCCATATGTAGAATCTTTCAAAAATATTTAGTGCTTCTACCCTATACAATGATTATCTCAGTTTTGTCTGCATCCACTCTTTTTGATACCCTATTGTGGAAATCAACAATATAAATTCATTGACTTCCTGAACTTCTGCTAGCAAAGGCCTGATTGATGGTCCTAATAGGGAATAGGTATGTGCAGGCAGGAGCTGAAAGTTTATTTTCAAGTAGCATCAAGCCGCACACAAATCAGTCCCATCAGAACCTGTTGATGTACGGACTCGAAGCTGCTCATGGACGATAGGATGCTTCCACATATCATTTTTATTTTACATCAGGAGACATAAGTGATTCCAGTCATCTCTGAGTACAACCGTGCAGGATGGGGTATTTATCACTTTGTTTCAAAACAAAATTACCCTTTCAAAAATCTTTAAGCTCTATTAAATATAAATTTTCCCTGATGCACATGTAACAGAAAGAACATTTCTTGGGCATGAAAGTGTGAAAACAATCTCAGCTACAGCATTCTCGAAATATCTTATAAGATTCTGCCTTCACTCATTCCTGTAAGAAATAAATACTTCCTGAGTCTCTACTGCTAGAACTTCAGGTCCGAGAAGCACTTGATAAAACTATTCAGACCTTGTCTTTGGGGAGTTTTAAATGTCAGATTTGAGCGCTGAAACTCAAGTGACATCCTGGTTATCTAGGGAATTACTTTAGAGGCATGAGAAATAAGTTCTCGGTAGCAGAGGTTTTTTTTTTTTTTTTTTTGGCCAAAATATGAGATGAAGAGTCAATACTGAGAGCCATACGTAATATTGCCCTGTGTGTTTGAGCTTGAAATAATATTTGATTAAAATGCTCCATATTTAGAAATACATTTTCATAACCTCACAAGTTTTTCTTACTTAAAAGAGGAACAGGCACTTTTTAGAGTTTAGTGTAGAAGTCATACACCGACAAAATTTATTTTCTCCTGTGAGATCATTGACTAAGTAAACTTATGTAAGTGTCCATTTGTGTGTGCGTGTGCTTCTTTCTGCTACCCTGCAGCGTTTTCTAGTACAAGACTGTCTCTGAAATAGAAACATGAATGTCTACCCAAAGCTGTGCTACATGCGGCCATTTGTTGATGCATCCCAGAGGATGCTGTGAAAGAGGCTACTCAAGCCCCCAAATTCTTACTTTAGGAAATTCTTTCATCTGTTATATTTTTGCATCTGTTAGAGTTTGTTGTCTGTCTAATCCAAGATGATGCATAATGTTGAACTGGAGAAATCCACACAGTGACAGGCGTACAACGAAAGAACAGCCTTCCATTTAATAACAGAATGATACCACATGTCCTGAATGTTTACAAAACTGTGTGGGCGAGTTACGTGGAATCAGGCTTTTCCCTCGATTTGGAGACCTGTTTACAGCTGCACTCAAGTAGGAAGGGAAATGTCACTGGGCTTGATCAAAATTCCATTTGGGAAAGGATGATCTACTTGGATGGACTTTTAATCTTTAATTTAAAAATAGTATTAACATCAAAATTGCTTTGGCCTATTTCTTCACTGAAAGTTGCTTTAATTATCGTGTTGCCATTTTGCAATTGACCTCAGCTTTACACTTTTCATGACTGCATATGCATTTTACCATGGACAATAGGATTTATGTTGAGGTTTTAAGAATGTACTAGAAGAATTACCCAAGTAAAATAATGATCAGGTTATCTCTGAAACCATAAAATGGTTACACAAGTAATATCTCTTCAGTGATGATCAGAGCATTTAACTTTAACCCTCCTTAGACCTAAAGCACACATCTCCCTTTTTTAAAAGGGTATGGAATTGGACATTTGGTTCATCCCCACCAACTGTAGAAGGAGAGTTGCATAAAATTGCTTGGAGAGACTATGTGACAGGGTCTTCATACTGGTTCAGGGTGTGTTTTCCAGTTGATTTTTTTATATGAAAGAGTGTATGAAAAATGATTAGAAATGTCCATGAATTTACAGCATACATTGTTCCACAATCTGTCAGTCCACATGCTTGTTTTATTCCAGACTTATAAGAGCATTGGTAAGGATCTCCACAGAAGATTCCAGTTTTCATAAGCAATATATTTTTATCATTCAACCATCATCTAGTATATGATAGTCTTTAATAACTTCATATCTTTGAGACATAAGCTGAGTATTAATAGGGAATTACTTATCCATACTTCTATAAATATTGATAGCTATAAACATTATTTTTAATGTCTTGTTTAGCTTTGAACTACTCAAGCTCAAACTAGTCCTTCAGAATCTTTGTTTTTTTTTAAAGATAATTTCAATTAAAAGTCTAGCAATGAATACTCTATTTACTGTGCAATTTAATAGTCCTTATACAGTTAGTATCTTCTTTGTTAAAGCAATGCCCCGCTATCAGTTTGGTCTGTAATCCTCTTGCATTCCTTCTCAGGATTCATGTAGATTTCTGTAACCTTAGAGATGTAAAGTGTAAAGTAATGGTATTTTTCTTTAAATACACTCCTGGAAATAATATGTTAGTATTTTTTTCTAATTTTGCATTTTTGTATCTAAAATTAGCATGGTCGGGGCACCTGGGTGGCTCAGTTGGTTAAGCCTCTGACTTCTGCTCAGGTCATGATCTCACTTTTGTGGGTTCCAGCCACCTGTCGGGATCTGTGCTGACAGCTCAGAGCCTGGAGCCTGTTTCAGAATCTGTGTCTCCCTCTCTTTCTTTCCCTCCCCTGCTCAGGCTCTGTCTCTCTCTGTATCAAAAATAAATAAAACATTTAAAAAAATAAAATAAAATTATCATGGTCAACAATGTCAGTTTTTTGCACTGTATCTTCTATTAGTGTTGATTTACATCATATCATAGTCCTAATTTTTAATCAACTTCTTCTATACGCTGGTCTTAGAAAATGATATAATATTTAACTAAGAGATCTGAATTCTGCTTTTTAAATGTTCTTATCTGCATTTACAGATTAATTTTGAATCATTAATTTTGAAGATAATATTATTTACCTTCACTTAGAGATCCATGTCTACTGTTCTGGTATATATTCATCTCTTGCAGTTTTACAATATATTCACCTTTTGTAAATGTACCATGTGACATTAACTGAGACCTCCTCTTTATATCATAAAAACATAATTGGATCTCAATTTGCATGTTATCACACAGGACAGGATAAAAGAGATGTCTTATCCTTCTCTTCTGTGCTTTTTTTAAACTTCTGAGATAAGTTTCATTCCTGTATGTGTTTAGTTTCCATTGCATTGATGAGTTCACGTACACTTAAGGGATGTGAATTAGATAGCTAGTTTATATAAAGTACATTCTTTAAAAGAGAAGATAAACAGAAATGAGATTCACAGCAGGCAATTACTAACTATTCAGTCAAATCATTTTCTTCTCTTATAAAAAAGGAAACACAAGAATACTCATCTAATATTTGCCCCCCTAACAAAAGCACAGATTTAGTAAAATGTTTATTAGAGATCTTTTATTATAGTCATGACAATGGTGCCTTATATAACTACTGTCTCTGTCCTCAGTTCTACTACTGGACAAGGAACTCTCAAAGAAGTGTCCATTTTGCTCCAGTGGGATATAGAAGGGATTCTTGCTGTCCACCCTCCAAAAAATGATGATGGAAAGGGAATTAAATGAGGCGTCAGAACACCTGATTATCAACCTCTTATCTTTATCATAAATGCTGTAAGGATTTGGGCAAGCTGCATTGTAATCTCTGTGAATACGTCTTCCATGTAAAGTGAGGGGGTTGAAATAGAAATCTCTAAGATCCACTCCATATCAAGAATTCTATGATATTCTGCTGATTAGAAACATAGTATTTAAGTGTTCCTTGATAGCTTAAAACTGGAAGTTTAACTTTCATCCTAGAAACACATTCGATGTTGAAATTAGCTGATTTATTTTGAAAGAGCTTAGCTTTGATCTAATGCATGGATTCAGAACATCATGATGTGCTTTAAACAAAATTTAAACATAAAGTGACAGTCTGCAGAGAGAATTACTGTTAGGTCCAGTTTTTTAAAAGGAGCTCATATTGCAATTTTTTAATTAGCCTGAAATTCAAATAAAATCCTTACAAAAAATGGGTTACTGTTTGCTTGCTTGCTTTATTCCAAAGAGTCTTTACACAGAATTCCAACTAATAGTTGGAAAATAAACAGAAATGAGAATTTACTTACACTAATAAAGTGTAAGTAAAACTTCAAGATTTAATTTATCACAAATATATGCTTTTTAATATTGATCACAACACATCATTAAACATTTAAATGATTTAAAACTAAGTTTTAAAGTTTGATGTGCTTTAGTTATGATGGGATAAAAACATAATCTAAGTTTTCTTTATTATTTTTTTAAATGTTTTATTTATTTTTGTACAGAGAGAGACAGAGCATGAGAGAGGAAGGAGATACAGAACCGGAAGCAGGCTCCAGGCTCTGAGCTGTCAGCACAGAGCCTGACGCGGGGCTCGAACCCACGAATGTGAGATCTGACCTGAGCTGAAGTCGGAGGCTTAACCAACTGAGCCACCCAGGTGCCCCTAAGTTTTCTTTAAAATTATGGTGGAAATCAATATAAATGCAAGGTTCACTGACAAAAATTAGATTCATTTTAAATGAAGTTTATATATTTTGTTAATATGCACTGTGGTGATAAGTTTCCCATTAACTTGTATTTTAATTTATTTTTTCTTTCCTTATATTTCTGTAGATGTTGTGTACAAATTATTTATATCTATACTTAGCCTTAGTCAATTTTTTTAAAAAGGGGACATATTCTGTAACTACTTGAAATATAACTATATTCTATAACTAATTGTTCTAAGGTTTAGATTTTTTTTAAAAAATTATTTAAACTCTTGGTTCTAAGGCTTAGGTCAGCTACATTTAATATAAGGTATAGTGCAGTTCAAAAATATGAGATGTTAGAAGCAACTAATAACAGACAAACATTAAAATAAAAAATACATATATTACCAGTTTTTTGAGTTTTACTTTGACCTAGTTTGTGGTATTTAAAAAGGAATTTGTGAAAATATTTACTGAATGAACTGGGGTAAGTGTCCTCTTTTCTCTATTTTTTATTTTTATTTTTATTTAGTTTTAATTTATTTTTTCTTCTTAACAATGTAAAGAAGTTGATGTGAAAAAGTATATATGATTGACTTTCTGCCTCCAAGATGCTTAAGGTCCACTTGGAAATTCAATGTTTACAAGAAGTGAAAGGAAAGCAGAAGAGGCAGAAGCAGCAGGAAGATGAGGAGGGGAAGAGGATGAGGAAGAAGAGGAAGAGGAAGGAGGAGAAGGAGAAAAGAGGAAGGAGAAGAAAGAGGAAGATGAAAAGGAGGAGAAAAGGAAGAAGAAAATGAAGAAGAAAGAGGAGGAGAAGGAGGAAGAGGAGGAGAAAGAAGAGGAAAAGGTGGAACAGAGGAGGAGGAGAGGGGGAGACAATGAACAATATTAATTAGTGGTTAATTATAAAATTAACTTTCTACATATAAATCCAGGAAATTAAGATGAGTGAAGACTAGATATTTCAGCTGGATTTTATAGAAAGTAAAAAAGAATTCAAATTGACTCTTGAGGCTAGAATATGGAAACAGATGAAAAGGGAACATACATATTACTCTTGTAGCAAAGAGGACAGATATGAATAAGCAAATATTATGGGAAGATACAAGTGAGTGAATCATCAATCTTTTCTATAAATAGAAAATTTTAAATCTTGAAATAATACATATTTAGATTAAAAGTAGAGTTAGAACAATTTTCTTGAAAGGCATTTTGCATTAATTTAGTAGAAAGAAATGAAGTTGAAGACAAATTTACAAAGATGAATAAATTTAGTTTTGTTTTACCTAATAGAAATGGTAACCTTTGACAAACTTTTTGCAAAACGTGACTTGAGCAAAACTAGTGCTTTAGGAGGTTTCTTCTAGCAGTAGTGTGTACGGTGGATTTAAGGGGGCAAAAAGATGCCTGAATGGATTGTTAAACTAGCCATATAAAAATGACCAGAAGGTGTTAATATCAGTGGGAATGGAAAGAAAGGGAAAAATGAAAGAAACATGAAGTGAAAGAATTTATTGAATGCAATAATAAAGTAGATTGGAAAAGAGGCATCAGGAAGAATTACAAGAATGCAAGTGTGAAAACTTGGAAAATGAAAGCTCACTGAAGAGCTGTTTGGGGGAGAACCAAGTCTGTGAGAATTGTGATGTTTTTGACCAACAATAGGAGTTTGAGACAAAGATCACACATTCCACTGAAAACATTTTTATATGGCTGAATCAGAGAAGTTTGGTAAACTTAGAAATCATTTTATTGGAGTTTATAGTTGAAGTCATCAGAAGATAGGAAAGCTCCCAGGGGTGAGGGGGGGGCGGATAATGAAGAGCAGAGAGATAAAATTTAGGAGTTATGTGCTGACATATCTGGCCTCTGTGACTGTTCTTTGCACTGTAAACACTCACCTATGTAAGGCCGTGGCTTTCCGAAACTTAAGGAATAGGCAAGCAAAACAACTGACTTAAAAGAGTGTTGTAATTCTCACTTAGCAGCTAAGAAAGTGTACCCAAGGAAGACAATATTTCTGGAGAAAATATACATTGTTGGAAGGTTTTGGAGGCTTCAGGAAAGAGTCCCTAAGCATCACAATGGGGGCAAAACCTACCGGAATCAGAACTTTTTCCGACAGAGCAAGTGGTTAAGTGGTAGATGAAGGTTTTCTCTCTTTTTTACCCTGACATTTGATGAATATATAATTTAGGATCTTAGTTTTGTTTTCAAACCATACTAATGTTTCTAATCAAAATTCACTTGGGCAATTATTTAAAATTAAACTTTTGAATGATGTATTATTATTATTAATTTTCACACTGCCACCTATCACCCTTTACGAAAATGAATATATATATTTTTGTCTCATTAAACAATATTAGTTTTTGTCTGCTCCAGCCAGAAATTTCAAGGGAATGATAACAAAGAAGAAAATAAGAGCCTAGGATAATTATTGTATGGTATATCACACAACAGTGATGGCGAAAGGCACAAAGTGAATCAGTGACATACTGAACTATTTTATGAACTCCATATTTAAAAAAGATTTTTGTTTATTTTTGAGACAGAGAGAGAGCAGGAGTGGGGGAAGGGCAGCAAGAGAGGGAGACACAGAATCTGAAACAGGCTCCAGGATCTGAGCTGTCACCACAGAACCTAATGCAGGGCTCGAACCCACAAACCACGAGATCATGACCTGAACCAAAGTCAGACATTTAACAGACTGAGCCACACAGGCACCCTTGTTAACTCCCTTTTAGATTCTAGACTAACCTTCATGCAAAGTGAAAAAAGTCATAACAATTTTTAAAAGGTGTAAATATAAAGGGGAATAAAACATATGTTGTAAATAATATGAGTTAAAATAAAAAACATTAATTTAAATTATGATGAAAATTGTTATAGAATACATAATCAGAAATATGTTAGGAATCCTGGATATTACAGATTTCCTACGCCAATTATCATTTTTCGAATCAGTTGCTGCCATTTATTCAAAATCACCCATGCAGTTTGCATAAAGTACAAATATTTTATTTGTATATTAGTTTTAAATTATTTTCTCATTCAAGAGAGTGCAAATAGATTCACCTGCATTCTACAGTATCTTAACATCCTCTGAGATGGTTGCTAAAAAACATCCCTAGAGCTTGGTGTTTAGGAAAAAAGGAAAGTTACTCTCAATTGCACAAAAAGTTACTTTTAATTTACCATGCACTTACCACTTTATTGTGTAATAAAAGCCCAATATCTAACTTTTGTTATCAAAATAGCAGAGTAGAAGTTTTCAGCAACTTGATTCTAAGAAATGTCCTTATAAAATTTAACTTGAGTTGACCTTGTTTAACTGTTAGATCACTTTAACAGGAATAGTTCATTTCTTCTGCAGTCTTTCTTTCCTTTTTTCTTTTTCATTTCTCTTTTACCTATTCGTCTATACCTACAATAGTTGGATTTTATGCAATTCTCAATCAGCTTCTGGTATCTTGAGCAATGAATTATGGATCTTGAAGCAGATCTAAAGCAATAGACAGAATTGTAAAGAAGAGAGATAAGAGGTCTGATGATATAAAGCTGTTAACATATTCAAACTTATTACTGCCTATGATTTCTCTTCAGGAAGCAAGAACAAGTCACCCAAAGGTCATGATGCTGAGAGTAATTCAGGAAAGATATTAAAAAAGAAAAAAGACAAATGCTTGAGAATTTATAGCAAAAAGATAAAATAATAATAAAGAATTATTCTAGGTTCTGTTATCCATCACAGATGCCAAAATAATATAACCTATGAAAGGCTGTTATCAACATATGCTAATGTGTAGACTGATGCTAATTAGACAAGTTTTACTCTACACGTAAGTCTGGCTCTTGGAGTTATTGCCAGTCATAAACATAAGGGGTTACTGACTTAATGACATGCAGAATTTCCTGCTGAGCCAGGAAGAAAATAATGGTTTAGAGATTAAAGTGTAAAGTGTTAACCAGGAGACGTATTTCAAAGAGCTAACAATTTTTTTGTAGGAAGGACATGCTTAATGTTAGTTTAAAGGTATAGAAAGCAACAATGCTATTTATAATTTCATTTAATTATTTACTAAACAGGAATTTTAAAATATTTTTCCAGAAGGAATAAATTGGTCCTTTCTCTCTCTCTTTTTTTTTTTCTGAGATGCTAGCCATTGCTTCCAGTAAGAATTAAAAAAGAGATCATCGGGACATTCTTCTCAACTCTTTCTGCAAATTGATTCAGGTAGATGGAGCAGATATTGCATGAGTAAGTGTGTGTGTAAGTGTGTGTGTGTGTGTGTGTGTGTGTGTGTGTGTGCGCGCGCACTCGCCCACGCATATCAAAAAGGAAGATTACAAATAAAGCTGTTTTATGGAAATGAAGAAAACCTCACTTTCTTACTGTTCTTCAAAAGATAAATTGTTCATTTCACCATTAGCCATAACTCTACTAAATTTCACTGCAGGACTCCGACCACTGCGTTCTTGACTTGTTCCTTTGAGGCAGTATAAAAGGGAGACTTTACAACAGGATTGTAAAACATGAGGCCCTTTAGGTATTTTAAATTACTATACATATGGATGTACTCTCAGTATAACTTTTTTAGCTGAAAATGTATTTATTCATTTTATTTTTCCTTTACAATCAATATTACTGCTTACTTAGAAAAGTAGATCTGAACAAATAAGAAATAAAAAGTCAAGTGTAGGGAAATGTCTGATATTCACACAGTAATGTATGCTATCTGTAAATTATAACTGAAGTATTTCTCCTTAATGTGACACTGATAAAGTTAATATGAAAATTCACAAAGCAGTCTTTAATTGTTTCATCTTCATATGATTTACAATACATCCTCCTATAAATGAAGCTTCATTTTATCTCTTGTATAAAATTTTATACATTATCTCAGGAAACTGAGGCTCAGAAAAATTTAACTAATTTATTTGAGGTCAGAAGGTTATTAATGTGAAAGATGAAACCAAATTTCTCGATCTTCTGGTTTATTCCTCTCCATTCTCCATTATCCATGGATCATTGAATTTACAAATGAAATGAACAAAAGCAAAACACAGCCAGGTAAAAGAAAAAAAGTTTAATTTCTTCCAAAAGAACAGAGAATGATGACATTCAGTATAGATTGCATCTAAGTTGACCTTGAATTGTGTAACTCTCCATTTTTACCTTCTTGACATTAGCACCATTCCACACTTGATGAGTCCTTTATTTATTACTATATCCCCAGTGGCTGGAAATAGCACTGGTACATGGCAAATACTCAGTAAATATATACGGAATAAATACGTTGTATTTTGTATCTGAAAAACGCTAATATTTACAATTCACCAAGTGAATTGAGGCAATCCTTGAAATTGAACCTCTCATATTGACAAATCGTCTGCTAGCTAAACACAGTTTGGATCACTTTAATGCTGCTTGATTACTGACATCTTTGGGAGTCCATTAACGGGGTAATGTTAGAACGTCAGACATCTCGGACGAACGGTAAACATCAAGCTGCAAAACGTGGGTTTTTTTCTGGCTGCAATACAAACACTTGTATTAAAAGTGGAACATATTTGATAGACACAGAAAACATTTGCCAGCCCACTCTCTCACACTATGCAAACTATACATAGATACTAAAGAATCAGTTAGGTGGTATGTCATTTATTTGCTTGTTAATCTATTGTTATCTGTTTCCATTGCATCTCTATTCACACTTTCCTTAATGTCTTGCAATAGACAAGCTGTACTTAATGCTACTGAGTTTGCCCTGTTTTCATATGTAGTTTGATGTTTCAACTATGCCTGTTATTTCCATTAAAATGCATATGAACTTGATGAAAATAAAGTTGGCTTCCTGAAAAAGTATTGCACAAGTTTAAGTTTATGATAAAATGTGTGATGAGTTGGTTTGGGTTCAATCAATAGTGAATAGAGATATAAATTTCCTACAGTCCTATTGCATGGGACTCACACATATGCCCCAGGATGTCTGGCCATGGGGTGAAGGGAAGGGCGAAGTGTGTGTTCTCACTTTCATTGGGGGAATGTTTCTCCCACCAAGACCCTTAGCACTCAGACTGCTTTTCCCCACAGTTTGGTGTCCATTAATCTTACCAACGCCTCTCCAGCTGAGTCAGCATTTCCAGATTTGAAACTTTGTCTCCACACCAAGCAGATGGCTCTGTAGTTGTCAGACCTTTTCCAAGAGGAACAGCCAGAACAGTGGGAAATGACCAGACCTTACACTTTTACAGTCCAAAAGACCTTAAGTAACAATTTTTATCAAAATAAGTAGACTTCTTTAAATATTTATTATCTCCTAGATGACCTTGAAAGTGAGGAGTAGTTCTCCAACAAAATTAAGTGTTTAATTTCTCAAAAAAAAAAAAAATAGAGATGTCCATGTATTACCTTCTTGTAAAATACACTCTCCCATAAACTATATAAGCACCTCTGAAGTTCAGGTAGGATTAATTAAGTCACTTTTTGAATGTTTGGAGATACTCATTCTTTGACTACTAATTTCTTACATCTTGATAATCGTGGTTTTTTTCCTGGATGGGGAAATCTCAATAGTCCTTAAAATGATCTTTGACTTCATGCAGAAATAAAAGATCATGATAAATCGCCTATTATATCTTGCCAAAGAAACACAAAGATTTTAGCCATTACAGATTTCTAGGTAAGCTAAATTCCAGATATTTCATATATATTTTTAAATATCTTAAAACAGCAAAGCACATGCTAAGTACAGGCTTTTTCCAGATTGCCAGAGATTAGCATTTTATTAGCTGATCCTAAACTTTAAAGCTATATCCTATAAAATCTGTGCCACAGTTTTGATTGTAAACAACTAAACATTAAAGATACATATCCGTAAGAGTACATCATACTACAGATGGGTCAAAGCGACAGGCACATTCAGATTTATGGCATTTTCTCTGTGCATGACAGATATTTCACTTATTTAAGAATGTTTGTTTATTTTTGAGACAGAGAGAGAGCAGAGAGAGAGGGAGACACAGAATCTAAAGCAGGCTCCAGGCTCTGAGCTACCAGCACAGAACCCGACACAGGGCTTGAACCCACGAACCACAAGATCATGACGTGTGCCAAAGTCAGACACTTAACCAACTGAGCCACCCAGGTGCCCCAGTATTTCACTTTAAAAAAGACTTCTTTATAGCTACCATTCTTCGGTTCTCCATTGGAATGTCTTTAGGTTGATTATCTTTAAAACCTTGATGGCAGATGCCCTACCTTGTTCACATGTTTATAAATATAACATCTCACACAAGAAAGATGTAAAAATGTTTTTTGGGTATAATAGTGGGAAAGTGTGTGCTCTAGCCGGTGGTTGTGAACGTGTGCCTGCTAACTTGAAACCAGTTGTCCCAGACTTTAGTGTTGGAATTTGGAAAAGAGCCTGTGGAAAATTTATTTTCAGGGACTTCCCACATAGACATTTTTGTTTAGTAGAACTGAATGTCCTACAGAATCTGAATTTGGCTCAGGCATCATAATGATACAGACATGGGTGTTTCTTGGAAAATATTTTGAGAGTAAGGCTTTTTAACATTTATAGCCCATTGTCCTGCATGCGCCCGTCACTGTATTCTACCAGGAGGCTAATTTTTAGAGTAATCCCCTCTTCCACTACCCACTGCTCCCATGCTGGTTCATATGCCCATTTTGGCACAGGACAAGGTAGATAGTCCTGAAGCGGGAGGCAGAGCTGATTTACAACTAGTGATAGTAGAAGGCCAGCACTAATTACTGTGCCTCATTTGCATGAGAAATTTTGAAGGATGAGAACTAAAGTGACCGGTATTTTTCTGCCAACAAATTACCCGGCTGACAGGAGGGTGTCACTGCTCATCAGTCCTGACACTGGGTAAGCTGCCACGTGTGCAATTAAGAAGAAATGAAATGTTGCCTCAGAGAGTTACCTTCCAGGGAGTAATTACTATAGGTGTCAACAGGCTGGAAAAAGAAGGGCTCTATTTGCTGTTCTATGAGTAAAGATGGTGAATGATGAAAAGGCTGATTCTGATGATCATGAACATTTCTATCCCACTTCTCAGTTTACTCGTTTGTCACTGATTATAAGAGCATGAGAAAGAGCTCAGAAAACAGACTAATTAGGTAGTTAAGAACCAAACCCACATTACTTAATCCATGAACTCCTGAGACATTTCTCAGATGAAGTTCCAGTTCTGAAATACAGTGTTCCTGGGGAGCTTTCTAGAACCAACAGAAAGGATTATGAACAGGAGGATTCATTAGGAAATAGTTGGATACGAACATCTCAGGAAAATAAAGGAATAGGAGTCCACGTTTTCTGGGTCCAGAATATTTGAAGCACCTCAAGTTTTGGTTTGTCACCAAAGAGATCTGCAAACTTCCTTCACAAATTTGAGACTGCTCTCAGTTAATGCCTTTCCTCTTTGGACTACTTGATCTAGGTTTTAATGCTGTCTCTGTGTTTCCCACACAGACCAGCCCATCCTGATTTTCAGAAGTTTCCCCCTGTAATCACTGCCCTCAAATAGCAGTTTGGAGCCCCCTCTTGGAGACGCAGGATATCCGAACATTTGCTGGGAGACACGTGAAGGGTAGAGCTGGTGAGTAGAGGCCTTTTCATCTGGTTTACATAGCTCAGAGTTCACCACCATCATCAACAGTGATCACCTCAGAGTTCTGTAGTTCTGTTCTGTGTTAGCCCTCTCAGACCCCTATGGCCTCTGGGAGACCTGACCCCTACTTTGAGACACATTGAACTGGAAATAACAACTCCCATATGGGAGAAGAATACTTCAGCCGCAAGAGCTTATCAAGCTTTGTTTTTTCTATGACTACTAAGAAAAGGAGTGTGTATTGGAAGCAATTCTCTCAGCTTATAGCTATTTTGATAGGGGTTCTATATTTAATAAAGGTTAAATCTATTGAAACTGTGAGTCAAAGGCACTTTTCATGGCCAACAATTTCACCTACTTTAGAAGCCCGTCTCTTCCCGCTCTCCCCATGTCTCCTCAAAGCGGGAAATGGGTGACGCTGGCTTTGTTTAATAGGCAAATGGCCCTTCTTCCAAAGAATATGAATAAGTATTTTCAATCTGAACTTGTACATCACTCTTATATGTCTCTCCCGTTCACACAAAAGAAAGCTCTTTCGGTAATTGCAAGACTTAATTAGCCAGTGTTCACACAAAGGCTTCCTTTGTTCACCTATCAACAGGCTGCTTTCATTGATGGTTCTCTGACTCTCTGAAGACTATTCTTTCCTTAAGTTTTACACAGACTTCTATTTTCAGCGTTAGAGTCCTATGATATAAGTGCTCTGCATTTCAGTCCCCGGTGTCACGTCTCTCCCTTATCCCTATTACAGATCACTTCTTCCATGGCTAATGATCAGATCACCTTCTAGCCTGCTAGTCCTTAGCTTTCAATGGGACAGAAGCAGATTTTCAGAACAACAGTGATGCTTTGGCAATAATGGTCCATGAAAGAGCAGATTCCTTTTCCATCTTCCCATCTTTAAGTCAGAGCTATAGCAATAGAAGGGAGGAAGAAGGGGATTAATGGACATCTAAAAAATGCTAAAAAGATGTTCTGTTGACTGTACAAATAGAAGCCCTATTCCTTCTACGAGCGAGAGGAAAGAAAGCACATGTTCTATCAGTTACAGATTAAAAAAAAGTTTAGATTTGTTATTAGTTAATTTATGGCAATCACATTCTGAGCATTTCCAGTATTACTCTTTGAAATTACTTCTTTTCTCTCTTCTCTGCTTATGGTAATCCTACAACATTTCATGACACTTTTTACCTTGACATTTAAAAGGCTTCTGTCCTAGAGATTACTGTTTTCCATCTAGAGTAATAAGCTCAGAATTTACATATCATTTGGAGTCTGACATCTATGGACTTAAATCTATAGTAATTCTGCCACTAGCAAAGAAAAAAAAATTGGAATCTTAGTTGTTAGTTAAGAGGAAATTTTCATGACCTAGAATATACTAATCCTTCCAAAAAGGGTACTTTTTATCATGACTATTCCTATCCTGGGGCAAGTGATACTTACAGTTTATATTCTTCAAACTGAATACCGGTGGTATTCAAAAGAATATCCATAGATCCCCATGTAAAATAGCAAGTTTTTGAAATCACTAATTGCTTTCTGTGAAATCTATTAAACATAAATATTGGTTTATATCACCAGGATATTATAATTTCAAAGATAACACAAAGACCAGAGAAAGAGGTTTTAAAATCATAAACGTTTTGCTACAATAAATATGCACCCAGTAATCTCGAGTTACCATCAAATACTGCTACAACTAATCAGGATATTTCCCCCCATTTCAGAAGAAAACATTCCAAGATTTGCTAATGGAACACCCGTTCTGACACGCTCATGGGTGTTAGGATGCAAAAAGGTTTCATTTGGAGTTGAATAGAATCACCCCTGGTTGTGTTTGTATGTCTGTATGTATGCTTGGATTTGTGTTTTTGGGCTTTAATCCAGATTTTTATACGCCAATGTACTCTTCTTTCCGAGATGGGGATATATAGTAAGCCTTCCTTAGTGCACTGGACAGAGAAATCCCTCTTTCAGGGAACATCTCATGAGATTCTGTGGTAGACATTTTATTTGAATTCACCTTTGGTTTTTCTTAGAGTCTCAAGGCTTCCAAAGCTTGTAGCCATTGAACAGCAGTTTATCAAACATCACAGACAGAACAAAACCAATGTTGGCTTTAACTTCTCTAATTTTCTAATGAGAGAATTATCCTTATATTCTCAGAAGGTATTTGCTTAATTTCACTATTCTTTCTCACCAATTCTTTGTCTGCTACACACACCTGCATTTTTTCTCTACCAAAACAATAACACAGGGTACATCTCTTGTTTATCATAAATGTGCCTATCTGATCACTTTTATAAAACAAACATCCTTTCTTCAGTTCAGAGAGAAGTCATTTCCTGGATTTGCAATATTTTCTGAAGAATCAGATTATGTATATAAAGTAATTTATTTGTATGTACAACTGGTTCCATTTTATAGCCACCTATCTACACTTGATATCTTCTTTTATAGTTTGGTTTATGATGTCAACTGTACTCTATAAAGTTACTTAGAGTACGTACTCTTTCCGTTTATTGCAAAATGTACTTATTAAAATAATATTTAAATAGAACATGTGTAATTAAGTGTTTTATCATCATGAAAATATAAGTCTTTGAAACAGATAACTCATCCACAGCTAATAGTAGACAAATTGGTAACAGTCTTCTGTATTTAGTCCTAGACATTTTTCTGTCAAGGTTAAACCCAGCTTTTAAACAGACCCATTAGTGACTATTTGCTCTACGTATAAACCTCCTTAAACTCGCAATTTTGCTAACATCTTCTCCAGTATCTTCAATAACAAGCATTATTCAGTATCAACCCAAGAAGGGAAAACGCACATGCATTATGCAGAGAGAGTGCACAGTAGTATTTCTGGTCTTAAAGGACACCCAGTATAATTTGATAGTTAAAGCATGAATCTAATAGATGTAATTAACAATATAAGGAAGCCTATGATACATGTGAAAAGAATATTAACAAGGTGACAACACTGAGCACTGGGGTGGTCAGGGAAAGATCATGCTATGTTAAATCATATAATAAGCTGACTTTAAACATTTCTGAAAAAAAAATTATAGTGAAGGAAGAAAAAAGAAAGTGATTACACACTACACATGAGTGACTTTCAGGCATTTTAAGAGAAGATTTGAAGCCCACTTTCCTAGTTTACTGTGTTTAGGCAGTCATTTTTTTAAAAAAAGTTAATGGTTAATAAAATTATATGAACATTTAACTAGCTTAATTGAATTTAAGAGTTCCTTTCAGTATGTCCTCTTCTATTGAGGATTTACAGTACTACAATTAAGTTTAAAATCTCTTTTCCTTTCTATCTTGAAAATGTTTGCAAACATTTTTTTAATCTAAGAGTTTTATCACTCAATTGAAAGTATAAACAAGAATCAAAGAACTTTCCTTTCAGTTGATTTAGTTTGCTCTTACAGACTGAGTTGATTTGACATGGTGAAAATATATTCAAGTTACATTAAATTTCATTTTAAATAAGATCAACACATCTACATTTTAACTTCACTAAGTAATTTAAGGAAAATATTGGATTTTAATGCTATTTTGAAAACTAAAATATTCAGTAAGAACAAAACGTCTGGCTGTATTTGATTGGAGTTAACAACAACAACAAAAAACTTGATCTTAAAAGCAGATGTTACAAGAGAATATTTTTTTCAGACTGGCATTATCACCCATTTCTTAATTTGTTCCGTGAAAATCAGCAAGATTATTATTTAAAACTGCCTATGTAGAAAGATGAAAAGTTAAATTTGAAAAAGTTATTTTACTATGGTTTTTGATGTCCTTGATTTCCTGCTCCTTATCTCTCTCTCTCTCTGGTTCATACTCTATAAAAAATCATTACTGCTATTGATAACAGCAAACAGATTCTAATTTAGTTCTATTTCTTTAAACTTGAGTGTACTATAGTCCATTTGGGTGTCCCAGTTACTTGCCCCACCAATGGGAGTAGGGGGCAGTATCTTCATACTCTCCATTTTTACGACCATCAAAATCTCCTCTCAGAATAAATCTAAGCATTTAATAATGACTTATCATGTTCCTTCTTCTAGAGGGTACTTAACCTAAATTAACAATATCCAAGTATAAGTTGTAGGAGATGAAGTTCAGGTTTTGGTTGTAGGACCTTATCCATATCCACAAAACCACTCTACGTAGACATTGGACCAATCCAGCAAGACATTCAGGATAAATGTTTGCATTGCTTTTATATATAATATATAATATTAATACATATATGGTTCCTGATTAAACACTAATATGGAAGTAAAACATGTTTTATAGACACAAAAATTCATCCTATAACCTAAGGATAAAAATACTTATGAAAGTAATAACCAAATATTAACTATAGGTATCCTTAAGAAATAAAATATTTTATTGAAAGTGTCTATAGTATAACTTCAAGGTAAAATTCTAAATAATAACTAGTACCAATGAGGACATGTTTCCTTAGGTATAAAAAATATTTTAATTGTGCCTAAGTTCCTAAGTTTCATTAATTTTCTTGGAAAACACTAAAAGCCTTCCCTTCCCCACCCCACCCCTTGCCCCTACCACACACACACACACAAATGACTCAACTCTATGTCTGTACATTTGGACACAGAAGGGAAAAAAGATTAAAATAGTACAAAATCAATAAACACGGTGCCATCCCATAAGATAGGGTGTTGACTAAATATAACTGCAGAATAATATTGTATGTACAATCTTATATTTTATTAAAATTTTTCATACTTATTATTTCTTGCAGAACTCTTCATTTGAATTAAACAGTGAAAATGTTCTCTTTCCCATTTTAATATAAATTTAGAGGCATTCAGGGCATTTAGAAGAAGACATGAGAGAAGCAGGATCAAGTTGAATGAGATGTAGTCTTAATCACACTTTTCAACTTGGGAAAAAGTTAAAAGTGGTCTAATCCAAACCCTCTCATGATATCTGCACTGTGCTGCACACAATTGGCTATTGATTCTCACAATAGTC
This sequence comes from Suricata suricatta, assembly GCF_006229205.1. NCBI lineage: Eukaryota > Metazoa > Chordata > Mammalia > Carnivora > Herpestidae > Suricata > Suricata suricatta. Next base: position 41,892,035 of record NC_043704.1, read on the forward strand.
ATTCTGTGAAACTTGTGTGGTCTTTCTGAAGAAGCCAAACAGCGAGATAATGACAATAGTGCTTTTCATAAAAATCACATTTTTGATCACTATGTTTGCTGCCTCCAATTTGTGGTTTATGTTTCCCTTTATTAAGAAGAACTGGCTGATGAAAAATCACATGCTAGAGAGTAGGGACTCAGCTCCCCTCTCTTCTCATTTTCCATGGAACCATTGACCACCACACACATTGCTGTCAAATTGTTCTGCTTCTTGTCAGCGGCATACTGGGCAGGAGATCAGGAGGCTGGTAGTGCACTAATTAGGAGGGCAGCCATGTTTAAAACTCTATTCTGAGAAGTACAGGTGCCAAACACTAGCTTATGTAAAAGTTATTTAAGGAGAAAGGGCAGGGATGGAAGAATCATAAAATGGAATTCTTAACATCTTTGGACTAGTATTGAAAGCAGTTTGGTTTCATAATGGCACCAATGTGAGTGACATTCTTCCCTGAAACATGGAGGGTCTGAACTGTGGGTGCACATGGAATTCGTAGCTTTAGGAAGAAAATTGAGATTTATAAAATTCCTCATGTGGATTTGACTAAATAGCTCTATTTTTTCCTGAAATAATTAAGACTGATAAAAGTGCTAAATTTACAGGTAAGACGTTAATCTGGTTTGACAGAAATGATAGTATAAACTTGTATAAACTTGTAGTATATTAAAAGTTTCCATAGAAAATTTATTTTTTTTTAATTTTAAAAATGTTTTATTTATTTTTCAGAGAGAGAGAGAGAGAGAGAGAGAGCATGAGCAGGGGAAGGTCAGAGAGAGAAGAAGGTACAGAATTCGAAGACAGACTCCAGGCTCTGAGCTGTCAGCACGCGGGGCTCAAATCCACGAACCTCGAGATCATGACCTGAGCCGAATTTGGAAGCTTAACCGATGGAGCCATCCAGGTGCCCTGCAAGTTGGTCTTTTGATACCAATTGTTATGCATGAAAAGTGCATTAAACAGAAATTTTTCTCTATTTGAATAAGTTGGCTTCTATTCCATACTGCTTAACTTGAAGTTAAGACATTATACAAAAAGATTGTTATTTATTTTTAGATTTATTTTTTTTTTTTTAGTTTATTTGAGAGAGGGAGAGAGAGACAGAGGAAAAGAGAAAGGGAGAGAGCATGAGCTGGGGAGGGGCAGAGAGAGAGAGAGAAAGAGAGAGAGCGAGATTGAGAGAGAGAGAGAATCCCAGGCAGGCTCTGTGCTGCCAGCACACAGCAGGACTGGGGCTGGATCCCACCAACTGTGAGATCTTGACCTGAGTCAACATTAAGAGCCAGATGCTTAACAGACTGAGCCACCCCGGCACCCTACAAAAAAGTTGTTTTGAAGTATCTTCATTATGGGGCACCTGAGTGGTTCAGTTGGTTAAGTGTCCAACTTCGGCTCAGATCATGATCTCATGGTTCAATGGGTCGAGCTCTGTGCTGACAGCTCAGAGCCTGGAGCCTGCTTCAGATTCCGTGTCTCCCTCTCTCTGTCCCTCCCCCATTCATGCTCTCTCTGTCTCTCAAAAATAAATAAAACATTAAAAATTAAAAAAAAATTAAAAAATTAAAGTATCTTAATTATGATTCCATTTTGGGTGAACACAAGCCCCACTTCGAGGGAGTCCCTCTTCTCTCTCTTTCTCTCTCCCTTTGTTCACTTGTGCTTTCTCTCACTCAAAAAAAATCTTATTTATGTTTAAAAACCAGTATGAAAGTAAAGGTGGATTAAGAGAGTATACATATGACTAAAAAAGCATAAAAATTTATTAATTGTATGCATTTATTACAAGTACAAATGAAGATATACAACAAAAAGATTAATTAGAAATAGCTTAAAACGGTCATTTAAAAAAACCTTTATGTTTATTTATTACTGAGACAGAGAGAAGCAGAGCACAGCAGGGGAGGATCCGAGAGAGAGAGGAGACACAGAATCTGAAGCAGGCTCTAGGCTCTGAGCTGTCAGCACAGAGCCCGATGCGGGGCTCGAATTCACAAACTGTGAGATCATGACCTGAGCCAAAGTCAGACACTTAACTAACTGAGCCACCCAGGTGCCCCAATGTGGTCATTTTTTGATCATGATGATGAGATTGGTAACTTTAGTTCATCTCCATTATGTATGACTCTCTCTCTCTACTGGGAACAATTTATCAATATTACAATGTATTTTTTAACTTTTTATTTAGGAAATGTTGGAAAATATTTTAAACCTTGAATAAACTAAACTGATGACTAAGAGATTTATAAATTAAATCATATCCATAGTGATAAGAGGCTTATGAGTTCATATCTGAGCACTTTGAAGATGTTTAAAATTAAATAAGATCATGACGGGGGGGAAACAGCGTGGTTCCTGCCTGACAGCAGATCGGAAGCACTGAGAGGGTTCAGAGTGGCAGCAAATCTCTAATGTTTGGAGGGATATTTAGTAGCTAAGATGCTCATGTCAAAATGAACTTCAGCAAAAAAAGCCTAATCTTTTAAAAAGATATTTGTCATACCACAGTGTATGACCGCTTTTAGAAATAATTTAACTGAAAACTTTGAATTATATATACTTTAAACTATCTGACTAAGAATCAAAACTCTTGATAGATCAGCCCTATTCCTGATAATAGAGCAAATGAAATGAAAGAAAACATGACAGTAATTAATAGTGGAGTAGCTTAAACCACAACCCACTGAGTTATCGTATAAGAGAGAATGAAACCCCGAATGCATTAGGAAAGGAGTTATTATACTGATTTTTTACAGTTGTAATTGAAAGGCGATTTCACACGCACACAAAATATGATAAAGTACAGTCTGGACTGGTTCAAAGGTGGTGAGTCAATTGATTTTTTTGGTCAGTTATAGATTGAATTTTTTTTCTATTCTTCCCACTACTGCCTTGACTAGCTTAAAAAAAATAAAGTGCCCTCTGAATTCATGCAGATATTTATGTATTTAAAAATTAAATTAAATGGGGATGCATGAGTGAGTTGGTTGAGTGTTTGACTTCAGTCCAGGTCTTGGTCTCATGGTTGACTGCTGAACGTGTGGAGCCTGCTTTGGATCCCAATTCTCTCTGCCCCTCCCCTGCTCATGCTCTCTCTCTCTCTCAAAAATGAATAAATATTGTAAAAAATTAAATTAAATGTGTAGTTCTAAAAGCTATGGAATGTGTATTCTGTGCACGATTTTATGTTTTCTTAAATTTTGACATATAAACAAACACATTCAAAACTAAACAATAGAAGAGAAATATGGGAAAGAATCCCATGGTGACACCACACAAATTTTACAAATATAGATGCATATAAAATGTAAATTAATATAAATGTCAAGATACATTCAGAGTTTTGTAAATATTTCCTTATTGTTAATATTTAGGTTGTAGAGTCACATTTACAAATGAAAAATTACAAAAATAAATCTTATACTAGCTGGAGCAAAACCAAGAACCAGTTGGAACACATTTCTTGGCTAGAGTTGCATGAAGCTGGTTGTAGAGGCTCATCAAGTCTGTGTCTCCTTCTACCATTCGGCTTCACTTCTTTATGCGTGTTGATTTCACTCAGCTGTCAATTATATGTATATGTATATATGTATATGTACATGTATATATACTATATACTAACTCCATGATGGCTGTGGACATGATGAGCATTACATCTTCCAATCCAAGCAGCCCAGTGGAAAGAAGACTTCTCTATCCAAAGCCTATGTGGAAAGAACTCACAAGATTCTTACGTAAATCTCTCCCATCACTGTATCTAGCAAACTGGATGAATAAGAATGATCAGTCCTGGGTTATAGTCTGTAATTGTGCGTGTGTGCGCGCGTGTGCGTGCGTGTGTGTGTGTGTGTGTGTGTGTGTGTGTGTGTGTAGCATAGTTTTGAAGAAATAGAATGAAAACAAAATAATAAGATCAGGAAGATAAAAAAGGACTGCACTCCAAAGTAGGTGGTTTCCAACTATTTATTTGTCTTTAGTCACTCTTTTAATTCTAGCTTAATATTTAAAATGTTTAGATTTTAGAGCTTTCTAAAAAGAGCTAGATTTTGAATTTTTCTTTTAGTTTACTGTTTCTGCTTTCTGTGTTGAAGAATAATGAATATTGAAGGATGATTTTTCTCTCATTTGGAAACTAGAGGTTAATTACTAGTAAACTACCTAGGTTCAAGATATATTTAGTTTTTAGTCTCTGGTTTTCCTTGATGCATTATCTCTCATGCTTTTAAATATTTGTACATCTAATTTCAAAAGTTTTACTTGACAAAGAAATCATTAACTTTGTTGGTATTTTCTGTTAATTCAATTTTTATTGAATAAATGTGTTTCTTTTTCATATAACCTTTTTCAAAATGTGTTTGCTTTAGTTTTTTGATTGTTATTTAAAACTGTCTAGTTTTAAAAATACATATTAATCTATATACTAAACTAGCTCTCAAATTATAAATATTCTGTCTATAAACTTTCTGATACATATTTCAAATTTATGTTTTTATGTGCCTAGAGTTGATATCCTTAGATTTTTCTTTATGAAATAATGCATTAAATAATTACATATTTTACCTCTCTCTTTGTTTCTTGCTCCTTGTCTCTATGTCCTTCTGCTTTATATATGCCTTGGGATTTTCTGTATAGGCAATAATAGACTCTGTGGCTAGAGACAGTTTTAGTTCATTTTTTCCAAATGTAATGACTTCTAACTTTCTTGCCTTATGACACTGAGTAGGATATTGAGTATGGTATTGAACTGAAGCAGTGAGAACGGATATCCTTGTCTTGTTCTTGATATTAAAGGAAAGTATTTCACCATTTTAAGTACTTATCAATGTATAAAAGCACACTTCTATTCCTGGTTTGCTAACATATTTCATCATATATGAATATTGATCTGACAAATGCTTTTCTGTATCTGTTGAAATATTTTTTCTCCTTTAGTCTGTTAATGGGGTGAACTACACTAATGGAGAATTTGAATATTAAACCAAATTTGCACGCTGAAATGAATTCCACTTGGTTATAGTCTGTTATTCTGTTGACATATTGCTAGATTCTATTTGTTGGTATTTAATTGAGGAGTTTTACATCAGTATTAATGAGAAATTGTGTTCTGTAGTTTGTATTGTTTTGTTTTGTTTTGTCTTGCTTTGTTTTGCAGTGTCTTTGCCTTCTCTTATTATCAGGGTGACACTACCTCATAAAATGAGTCAGGAAGAGCACCTGGGTGCTCAGTGGGTTAAGTGTCCAACTTCAGTTCAGATTATGTTCTCACAATTGATGGTTTCAAGCCTCGCATGGGGCTCTGTGCTTACAGCTCAGAGCTTGGAGCCTGCTTCAAATTCTGTTTCCCTCACTCTCCCCCTCCCCTGCTTGCAGTCTTTCTCTCTCAAAAATAAACATTAAAAAATATTTTTAAATAAAAATTTTTAAATAAAATGATTTGGAAAATTTTTCTTCTTCTTTTTATATTTTCTTTCAGAATTTCATTTCTCTCTTAAATATTTGATAGAATTTACCTATAAAGACATTTGATCTTAAAATTTTCTTTGGGGGAAGATTTATAAAAAATTTTTTTCCCTTTAAGTTTTATTTAAATTCCAGTTAGTTAACATATGGTATAATATTAGTTTCAGATGTAGAATTTAGTGGCTCATCACTTACAATCCCCAGTGCTCATCACAAGTGCCCTCCTTAATCCCCGTCACCCATTTAACCCATTCCTCTGCCTGCCTCCCCTCCAGTAACCCACAATTTGTTCCTTCTAGTCGAGGCGGTTTCCTGATTTGTTTCTCTTTTTCCCCCTAAATTCATGTTTTGTTTATTAAATTCCACAGATGAGTGAAATCTATTATTTATCTTTTACTGACTGACCTATTTCACTTAGCATAATACTGTCTAGCTCCATCCATGTTGTTGCAAATGGCAAGATTTCATTCTTTTACATATATATATTATATACATATATCTTCTGTATATATATTCTATATCGATTCTTTATCTATTATTTGTTGATGGACATTTGGGCTCTTTTGCAGTATGGTTATTGTTGATAACGCTGCTATAAACATCAGGTTGATTGTATCTCTTTGAATCAGTATTTTTGTATCCTTTGGGTAAATATCTAGTAGTGCAGTTGCTGGGTCATAAGATGGCTCTATTTTTACCTTTCTGAAGAACTCCATACTATTTTCCAAAGTGGTTGCACCAGTGTGCGTTCTGACTGATAGTGTAGGAGGGTTCCCCTTTCTCCACATCCTCACCAACACCTGTTGTAAACAAACCCTAAATTCATAAGAAGGTACAAAGAGTACCAATACACTCACCCCATGTAATAGTATAGCCTCCCTCATCATTAACATCCCCCTGAGGGTGGTGCATTTGTTATAATTAATGAACTTACATCTATACATTGTAACCATGCATGGTTTATAGTAAGGCTCACTCTTGGCGTTATACAGCCTATGGGCTTGGACAAATGTACAATGACATGTATCCACCACTACACTATCATACAGCGTAGTTTTATTACCCTAAAAATCTTCCAAGCTCTGTCTATTTATCCTTTCTTTCTCCTGATTCCCTGGTCTCATCTTCTCATCGTCTCCTTAATTTTTCCTTGTTCAGAATTTCATCTAGTTGGAATCATACAGTATGTAACCTTTTCAAATTGGCTTCTTTCATTTAGTAACATACACTTAAGATTCTCATATGTTTTTTCGTGGTCTGATAGCTCATTTCTTTTTAGCCCTGAATAATATTTCATAGTATATTAATCCAGCCAGCTACTAAAGGACATTTTAGTTATTTTCAAGACAATGGCGATTATGTATAAAGCTGTTATATAAACATCCATGTAAAGATTTTTGTGTGGATTCTGTTGATCCATTCTCTAGCTTACAGATTCTTTTCTCAGTCTCATCCAGTCTATTAATGAGCCCATCAAAGGCATTTTTCATTTCTGTTAGAGTGTTTTGACTTCTAGTATTTTTTTGTTCTTTCTTAGGGTATCCATCTCTGTGCTTACACTGTCCATCTGTCCTTACATGCTGTCTACATTATCCATTCGAGTCCTTACCATATTAATCATAGTTTTAAATTCCTGGTTTGATACTTCCAACATCCCTCCCATGTCTGGTTTTGCCCTGTAGTATGCTTTATAATTTTTTTTCATGATAACTGTATATGATGTACATGATAAAAGAAATTGCTGTAAATAGGCCTTTAGTCATGTGGTGGTGAAATGGGGGTGGGGGGACTGTCCTATAGTCAGTCTTTCAGTGAGATTCTGCCTCTGAACTGGGAACTTCACAAGTGGTTTTCAGGATTTTTTTCTTCCCCTTAGGTGGAACAGGATGGCTACAATGGGCTGGAGTCGGGTATTTCCCTTTTCCCATATGGAAGGCTAGAATTGACTGTAGTTGGATATTTCCCTTAAACCAGGTTAGTTAGACTCTGCTAATATCTCAGCAGGTTAGGCTCTAACTAAGTAGTTTCTTCTGAGAACAGGCCATGTTAAGAAGAACTGAGTGCTCTGGTGTATTCCTAAAGGTTATCTTTGGTTGCTATTCTGCCAGATGAATGAGATTTTTCTCTGATACTTACTGTGGGAACGTAAGGCTCCTGGAGGTCAATATCACCAGGATTATGGGATTCCCCATGACTGGCTTTCCTCGCAGAGCAATTTATAGAAATCCAGTAGCAAGCAATTCACCAGTTTCAAGTTTTCTTACTCCAGCACTCGTTCCCAAGGTAGCTTTGACTCTGAATCCCTGTTCTAGTAAGCCATAACTCCCAGTATGTGCCTGTCTCTCCAATCTTGTGGCAGTGGTTTGTTCACCCAGGGTCCTTATCTTACGGACCCAAGAAGAGTTGTCAATTTCCCAGTATATTTAGCTTTCTGCTACTTGTTATGATATCATCATCCCAACTTCTTACATCAAACTCACATCAAACCAGGAATAAAAGCGCGAAAAGATTTTTAAACTAAAGATTAATTTACAAACAGTTACAGGATCATTAAGGTTACTTCTTTCTTAATGAATGAATTTTGGCCATTTGATTTTTGAACAACTAGAATTTATTCTCCCTTAAGTTATTGTATTTAAAACCATAAAAGACTTTTATAATATTTCTTATGGTTTTAATATTCTTAGGTTTTATAATGTTCTCTCTTTCATTATTGTTGTTGGTAATTTGCTCCCTCTCTCACTTTTTCTTGGATAGGCTAAATATTTATTAGTTTTATTGATCTTTTCAAAGAACCATCTTTCGATTTCATTCATGTTATATTATTTTAAATTTAATTTATCTCTGCTCTTATGGTAATTATCTCACTTCTGCTCATTTTGCATTAATTTACTCTTCTTATATTTGTTTCTTAAAATAAGATTATAAATCATTGACTTAAGACAATTTTTCTTTTCTAATATAGTGCAATACATTTTCCTTTATATATTTCTTTAGTAAGACATCACAATTTTAATATGTAGTGTTTTGTTGTCATTCAATACAAATTGTTTTTAATTTTTTCTTTATACTTGTTCATTAGCCATGGAATATATAAGTGTGCTCTTTTATTTTCAAATATTTGAGGATGGTTTAGATATCATGATTATTGGTGTCTAATTAATTTCACTTTAGTTAGTGAACTTATTTGGTTTGATTTAAATTGTTTTAATTTGTAGAGGTTTAGTTTATTTTAAACCTAGAATATGACTTGCCATAGTGAATGTTTTATAACCAGAACACATGTTATTTTTCAATGCATATAAAATATTCACTATGGCAAATCATATACTGGACCTCATTTGGCTGTCATTTTAGGGTTAAGTCGATCTTATTTAGAGCTGAGCTGAGTTTGAGTTTTCTTGTTGTTATGGTTGCTTTCAGTTTACCATTGGCTTCAGAATCCTCTAGAATTTCTTTTATTTGTGTGCTTGGCCAGAAACTTTTCCTCGAAGTTTCCTTCACTCTCCGCTTTAGGTTTTCTCTCTGTTGTGTGCCTTGTAGCAGATTTGCCCACGTCCCTGTCTTTCCTTAAGTAATCGACTGCTGTTGCGTAGCACTTGGTGCTCGCTGCATTCTGATGAGGTCAGGGGCTTTTCGTTGCACCGCCGCCTCGATGTTAGGTGTGCCTTGAGTCCCTGTGTGTCAGGGGTTGAAATCTTTCTCACTCAATGGTTGAAGATAATTTCTCAATGACCTTATTGCTTCCCCAAATTGCGTAAGTCTGTAAAGTGGTTTGCCTTAAAATTTCATTGATTCTATGGATTCAGGAAAAGTAATGAGTCTATAAATTATAATGACTTTCTTTTTTTAAGTGGAAGTTACATTATTTCCAGCATTCCACATCTTAAGCTGAAGCCCTTTCTTTTAAATTAAAAATAATACTTCTATATATTTCCCTCTGAGTCTATGCTTGACCATATATCATCAATTTTTATGTAAAAAATAATTGCAATTATTTTTAAGTTCATGTGTCATTGTACCTTTTAAAATCTAATTTCTGTTAGTAGTACAAAACCTAGATATCATGTTTTTCTTTTTTTCATTTCTGAGAGTATGAATAATTCTGCTACTAATTTCTAACTTTATTATATTATAATCAGAAACTGTGATACTTACAAAATCTACTGTTTGACTCAGAATATTACCAAGTTTTAGTGCTCTTTTACTAATTAATGAAAATTTAGATGACCAAAGGAATTGATTTTCAAATGGCACTGAAAAGTTACTGAAACTCAGTATCAAAAATAGTCCTAAAACTAATTATCACTATTATATTTAAGAGCTTAGTTGAAGAGTGAAGTCACAGTAAGTATTGGGGTTTGGGGGAAAGAGAAGAGTAATGCTTTATTCTAGAATTACATAGTTCATATACTAATGTGACCTATATTCACAGATGTTTTATGTAAATTGCATACACTGTTGATTATTATTGAAGCAGCTGTTACCTAAAGCCCTTAAGAAGCTTATATGGCTAAACCAGTGTATAATTAGACATTTTGAGATTTCAAATTTATTACTGTGCCTTAACTTTATCTACATTAAAATTTATCACACTAGGGGCTTCTGGGTGGCTCAGTCTGTGTAGCTTCCAACTTCAGTTCAGGCCATGATCTCCCAGTTCATGGGAGGCTCTGTGGTGGCAGCTTGCTCAGAGCCTGGAGCCTGATTTGAATGCTGTGTCTCTTACTATGCCCCTCCCTTGCTCATGTTCAGTCTCTCAAAAATAAATAAATGTAAAATAAACAAAAATAAAATTTGTCACCTTAAATTTGATCCCTATTTTATCCTGTCAAGGTCTTTTTGGATACTAATACTGTCATCCAGAATATTATCCATTCCTTCCAGATTCATGTCATTTTGTATGTGGATAATTGTGGTTTTATACAAGTCATTTATAAATGGTGATATGTCACATATAACCTGATCAGGAAGAAAACCTTATGTTCTGCCACTGGAAAAGTCTCTTTGACACTTTTCTATAAATAAATATGTTTGGATAAGGCCATTTATTTTATTACAAATCTGTCTAACCATATCCTCAACCCACAGTTACATACTGCTCTCTTTTCCACACATATCACAGAAATTATCTAGTTTAATGTCATTTTGAAATTCAGATATGTCTCATCTATTTCAGGATTCACTTACTGATTTATTCTGAAATTATGCTTGTATGTCTATATTTGGAGGAAAATACTGTAGTATACTGACTGCAAGAAATGGCTGAATTCACCACTTCTCCCTCAAGGCATGCATACCTTTTGCGTTGTAACTTTACTACTTTTTCAGTCAGGAAGGGGACTCTGTTTCCCTTACCCCTGAATCTGAGCTAACCCTGTGACTTGTTTTGGCCAATAGAGTATGATGAAAGTATCAATATGACAGATCCACTCCGAGAGCTCAAGATTGGAGCACTTCGGCTATTTCATGGAAATGTGCAACATCCTAACAACACATCCGGCATAACTATTTGGAAGATGAAGACCAAATGGAGAATAACACAGTTGCTCAGCAACTAGCTGAATAGACAGGTGCATCATCCCAAAGAATATCAAAGAGTCTGGACCACATTTCCCACTCCTCATAGACTCATGAAAAATAATAATATCACCCATAGCAATCTATAGATTCAATGCAATCCCTATCAAATATCGAATTGTATTTTTCATAGAAATATTTCAAAAATACTGAAATTCAAATTGAACCACAAAGGACCCCAAATAGGTAAAGCAATCTTAAGTAAGAAAACATCCCTGGAGGCATCACACTATCTAATTTCAAAATACACTACAAAGCTATAGGAATCAAAATAACAATGGTGCAGGCACGAAAACAGGCATATAAACCAATGGAACAAAATAGAGAGCTCAGAAATAAATCCATGCACTTATAGTCAATTCTACTTGACAAAGGTGCCAAGTATATACAATGGGAAAAACAATTTCTTTGAGAAATGGTGGTGAGAAAACTTGATATCCATGTGCAAAGGAATGAAATTCGACCCTCTTTTCACATTTTACATAAAAATTAACTCAAAATCGATTAAAAACATAAGCATAAGATCTGATACTGTAGAACTACAAAATAAAACACAGGGCAAATCTTCTTGACATTGGTCTGGGCAACAAATTTTGGGATATGATCCCCAAAGTACAGGCAACAGAAGCAAAAATAAACAAGTGACATTGCTTCAAATTAAAAAGTTCTTCCCAGCAAAGGAAACAATCAACAGAATGAAGAGACAGTCTACAAAATGAGAGAAAATACTTGCAAACAATACATCTGATAAGGGCTTAATATCTGAAATATATAAGAAACTCAAACATAAAAACAAAAATAATTAAATAATTCATTAAACAATTGGTACAGGACCTAAGTAGATATTTCTTAAGGAAAAAAAGGGACATAAAAATGGGTACCAGATACATGAAGAAATGCTCAACGTGACTAATCATCAGGGAAATGCAAATAAAAAGCAAAATAAGATATCATGTCACACCTGTTAGAATGACTATGTCAAAAAGATAAAAAATAAATTTTGGCAAAGATTGGAAAAAAAGAACACTGTACACTGTTGGTGAGAATGTAAATTAGCATAGCTGTGGTGGAAAAGTGTGGAGTTTCCTCAAAAAATTAGAAACAGAGCTACTGTGTCATTCAGCAATTCCATTTCTGGTTATATACTTAAAGAAAATGAAATTAGTATCTCAAAGGATATCTAGATTCCTTTGTTCCTTGCCACATTATTCACAATAGTTAAGATATATAATCAACCTAAGTGTCCATCAGTGGATGAATGGATTAAAATATTGTAATATATGTATATGATATATTTATATGTGACATGTATTTATTACATACATATATTACATATATAAAATATTGTACAACTTTTAAAAAGAAAGAAAACCTGTCATAGATGAACTAGAGGATATTATGCTAAATGAAACAATCTAGAAACAGAAAGGCAAATACTGCATTATCTTACTTATATGTGAAATCTAAAAAAGTCAGATTCATAGTACCACAGACCAGAATGGTGGTTACTTTGGGCTGGAGGATGGTATAAACAGGGAGATGTTGGTCAAAGGATACAAAGTTTAAGTTATGCAGAATGAGTAAGTTCTGAAGCTCAAAAATAAGTAGGGTGTCTACAGTTAATATTACTATGTCATGTACTTTAAATTTGCTAAAAGTAGATCTTAAATGTTCTCACCACACCCATACACAAAAGATGTGAGGTCATGGATATGTTCATTGGGTTGATGTGGTAATCATTTTTCAATGTATATGTGTATCAAAACACACACACACACACACACACACACACACACACATACACACACACACACATGCATACACATTCTCAATATGCACAATTTTGTTTATTATTCCCCAATAAAGCTAGAAAAAATAGAAAAGTTTGCTGTATTAAGCCACATTTGGGGGCCTATTTGCTCATTAATATGTACAATTATCTAGATTTTCTAGTTTCTGCCTTAAAAATAATATAAACCTTGGCTCTAAGATGATTGTGCAGATAGAGGAGATCGATTGCCCTGGGAAATAAGGGAACACAGTTTTATAAACAACACAGGAGTCATCCTTTCTTGGGCACCTGAGAAATTGCGGCAAGAGGAGTGGCAGAATTGAGAATTCCATGTAGATAACAGTGCGCCACACTGATAGAGGCGTTGATCAGCCTTTATCTCTTTTGCATGAAGCTGGAATATGTACTTTATCTGTTTTCTTGTGTTGGGTCAATCCATTAAGTGAGAAAAATAATAGAAGTATGAGTGTTTTACAAAATAATGGTGAAAATTTAGAATGTTTTACATGACTGAATGCTTGTGTGTTTGGGCACGGAGCTATCACTTCTATTATACTTTATATAATAATTAACTTATTAAAAACTACTAGGGTATCTTCTGGAAACATTTCAATACCACTTTCCCAATTAACAAATAAAAAGTCCCAGAGGAAATAAACCACATTTCTGAGATATTTAAAATTGACTACAATCAGTAAGATTCTAAATGTTTATAAAATAATGGTTTTATGTTACCTTCCTTATTATACTTCAAATAATATTTAAAAATTAAATAAAACATTAACAATTATCAAAAGAGTCAAAACGTCTTGTTATATCTATATAACTTTATAAAATAGTTATATTTTATGTGGCTGGATCCAGTAATTTATTTCCCATGCCCTCCAGTTATTCTGATAATGCTTTATCTTTGAAAATCACTGATTTATGGTATATTCTGTCACCAGTAACACATGTGTGTTTTCTCTTCCTTTTTTGTTCATACCCAAACTCTACTATATATTTTTGGTTTATAGGAAAATTGAGTGAAAGTTTAGATAGTTCCCACACATCTTCTGAACCCTCCATGATTAGTCCTTTGAAAGTGACAGAATGTTTGCTAAAGTAGCTTTTGGGTCTGAAACAAATGCATAATAAACATCATCTACAATATTATGAGAATTAGATATTTTTAGTATATCTTTCTTGGTTTTTTTCCTTGTTTATTTTATCAAAGGCTATGAATGGAGTTCAAAAGACAGTTTCTCCTTTTTTTTCATAGAAGGGGAAATTATCTGAATATATATTTGGCAAGCATTTGCCCACAATCTTCCTGTTTCTATTTATTTGAGTGTATAAGTAGATGGTCTAGTGGAAAGGAAATTTTCTTAGGACATATTTTCACTTCTGGTACCTAATGCTTGCATTAATTGATATAAAAAAAGGGAGTATTATTGGCCAGATTTAATTGAGATGTACATAATATTTAGTAGGCTGTACTTCTGCTTTCTTTACTGTGGCTACTTTTGAAATTATCTGATAAGGATCAGCTATGTGCTTCTTTAAGATGTGACAAGGACTATGTAAAATGATGATTCACAAATTAACTTCTGATCCAGTGTTTCCTTGTGTACCAAACAGAATCCAAGTAAGTCGTACTGACACTGCTAAACTGGAAATCGAAGCTGCATAGTAAATAGGAATGAAAATCTCGTAGGTCAGTGTAACTGGAGATTAAGACATAAATACTCTCTTTGAAGGAGATTTCTCATTTCAAGATGTGACTGCAAAATGTCTCCTTCATGTTCATGTAAGTTTGATGTTAAGTACTTTCAAATTTTGTACGTTGCACAAATCAACTTAGGAAATGGATACCCAGAATCTTATACTTCTATATTCTAAAAATATGTCTGCTTTTGTGCCAATACAAGCAAACATACTTAGCTGAAGCTATAATTTCAAATTATTACTGAATTCAAATCTTTCTGCAGATGTACATATGTTACATAGTATATATTATTATACAGAAATATATATAATATATAAGATATAATATCAATCCAGGAAGATATTTGAATGTAGTCATAATTACATATTCATATTTTATTGACATATATACATATTTATACACATATTACATATTATATATACATATATCTACACTGTCTATATTTATTCTTTGTAAATTTTTTTAATTAACACTGATTTTTACTACTTTTTAAATGTTTATTTACTTCAAGACAGAGAGGGGGAAAGAAAGAAATTGTGTATGCACAAACAGGGGAGTGGCAGAGAGTGAGGGAGAGAGAGAATCCCAAGTAGGCCCCACGTCCATCACAGAGTCCGACTTGAGTTGAAGTCAAGAGTTGAACTCTTAACCGACTGAGCAACTCAGGCGCCTCTGATTTTTGTTACCTTAATTGTGTTCGTGAAATTCTTTGATGGCATTTTAATGGAGCATGTAATAACGTAGAGTATTTAGCTATTCTGTATAAGAACAGAAGTCTTACAATATAACTTTGTAACTATACCTATTCCTATTTCCAACAAATGCTATTTACATCTTTATTCTCTTTAGTAGCTGAAGTATAAGGTTATTTTAAACTTTTTGACGTGCGAGTTTCTGCCATCGATTTTCTGTTGGCATTAATCTCCATGTCTATCCTATACTCCTCTTTCTAGCACAAGACTCTCGAACTGGAAGATTTCTCTCCCATACTTCCTCTACAGCTGGTTTCCATTTAGGTTCTGCCAGAGATTCGAAGGCAAGATGAAGATGAAAAGTAGTTTGTTTCTGGTTCTTGCCGTGGCTGCAAGGAGACTGGTTTAGGGTTTGAGGAGTTCTAGAACATTGGTGGCCCAGGCAGTGGCAGCAGGATTCCTCCAGATTCAAACCTGTGGAGGCGCCTTCTATAGTGTGAATGGCACTCACCCAGCAGCAGAGCTGGGCTAGCAGCAGGTGTCAGCTCCTGTGTTTCTGCAGTTATGGACCTCATAGCTGCTTTGGAAAAAACTCATTTCTCACATGTGCTCCTCCAGGCCTTCCAATACCCTTAAAACCAGCTCTTGGAGCTCTTTTCTCTGCTTGAAATATCTACGACGGTTTCTCTTTTCTGGACTGAAAAATGAGGCCAACGTGAAAATTTTGGCTTATTCATTGGGACAATTAGAAGACAAGACTAGTGCGTGTATATAGACCTCACGCCATATCCATGTCTGACTTGTATGTGTGCATGTTACATCTACTATGTGTATCCATGCCTGCATGTGTGTGTGTGCATGTTACATCTACTATGAGTCACTTCTTAACAGGTTATCCATTTACTATGTTAAATATGCATTGATACTTAAACTGTAGACTTAGAGCCAGAATATTTTGGTTTAAGCCTGGGCATTTCTTATGACCAACTATAGCATGTCTGTGACTCTAGAAATTGCAGCAAATAAAGTTGTTCCTGAATAAAACAGTGACTGTGTTCGTAGCCTCTATGAACATATTGACTATTTTTCTCTGTACGTGAAGCTGTGAAATCAAGAAATGGCTGGGGGGGTGGGGTGAAAATCCAGGAAACATACAGTGGGAAAAAGCAGAAAACAGAGTCAAGAGTCATGAGTTGGCAGTTGCTACACGTTCACATCATTGCTGCACTGGTTTAGAGATACTGTTTCTTGATTTTCCTCCATGTCGTGTCTGATGAATTTGTGCCACAGAACCAGAAATATAGAAATGCTTTTTAAGAAACTTTATTGCATAACAGAATCCACTGGAAGGCTTATTAATACATTGGTTCAAGGGCACCACCCTCAGATTTATCTTCACAGGATCAGGATATCACCCAAGTTTCTGATTTTCTCAAATGTACCAGAATGTTCTGATGTATGGGTCTGCCCTAAAGCAGTATTTTGCTGAATTGTTTCTGGACCCATTTAATTGAAATTTCTTTTTTCACTTGCTTAAATCCCCAATTTCTGAGCCCAATCTCAGATCATTGAATCCGAGTCTCTAAACAGTGGCTCTCAGGGTATGGAATTCAGCAAGTAACTGAAGGGCTTTTTATTCAGGCTTACTTTTGGCAGCTAGGCCTAGTGGACAAGGTTGGTTCAAGGGCAAGTTCTGCACCTGTTCGCTCTCTCCCTGACACACTCTCATACACTTTGCATCTAATTTAACTGCCTTCCTAAAATAAATTCTATCTCTGTTTTAAATTAAAATTAGAGACAATGAAGTTTAAGATGCAAATACCTGGCAAAGTTCACTAACAAGTAAATCATGATAATTTTTCTAAGCTCTACTGAGCTGAATCCTGGATCCTTTCTGGCTTTCTCTGTAGCCACTTCTAAGTTTGGTGTTTTTCTTCCATTCCTTATGGGGTACTTTCAATTTTCATCTTTTTTAATTGATTAACTTCTTTTGGGGGGAGAGAAATGCCCCCATGGGGGAGGGACAGAGGAGAGAGAGGGAGAAAGAGAATCCCAAGCAGGTTCTGTGCTGTCAGCACAAAACCCCATGCAGGGCTCGATTCCAAGAACTGTAAGATCATGACCTAGGTTGAAACCAAGAGTCAGATGCTTAACCAACTTTCCACCCAGGCGCCCCACAATATTTATTTTACTTGACAACATTTGTCACTTTTAGGTTTTGAACTTGTACAGTTTCCTCAACTTAGAATACCAGCACTGAGTCACTTACCTGGTCCACACCTACTTACCCTGCTGAGTTCAACATCACCATCTCTGGGAAATCTGGTCTCTCTTGTCCAGATTATTCTCTGTCCCTTTATTGTGACCAGGATCCTTCCTGTCATATATACCACACATTATTCTAAGTGTCCATTTATTTGTATTAGGCTCCCCTAGATCAGAGTTGTCAAACTTTTTCTGTAAAGCACCAGATAGTAATTATTGGAGTTTTGTGAATCATAAGGTCTCTGTCACAGTTACTCAATTCGGCAATTGCAGTGTGAAAGCAGCAATAGAGAATAAAAATGACTGTTTCAATAAAATTTTATTTACCAAAACAGTGGGGAGATTTGCTCCATGGGTTTTAGTTGGCTGACCCCTGCACCAGACTGTTAGCTAAACATGTCCATTCTCATCCATCATTGTAGAGCAGCCTCTGGCCGGTGGTAAACATATACAGATTGGCTGAATTTAATCTGTACTGGGTATGGAATTTGGTTCAGCTGAGAATAAACAAGTAAACAATAAGGAATCAGGGGGTTAAATAAGATAGACGCTGATTGCTCTATCGCCTAAGAGTGTCCCTGTGGTAGGCAATCAAAGCTCCTGTGGCAGCTTCTCTGTTCTCAGTGCTTTGAGTCACTGGTCCCCATTTCTGTGTACACTCCTCCATCTTCATACATGACTTCCATTCTCAAAGGGACTTCATTTGCGCATGCATGATAAAGAGAGGAAGTTCGTTTAAGGATATATGTTCACTTTCACCAAAGCGTCCAGAGACTTGGTCACATTTAGCTAAAGTCAGGATGGAAAACATGGTTATTTAGCAAGGAGCACTCTGATCCACTAAAAATCGGAGTCCAGTTGCACAGGTGAAAAGGGAAAGTGAATGTGAGCATTTAACATGCACGTTAATGACTGTTTTGATGGGTAACTAAGTATTTTGTTCCAAAGTTCTATCTGTATGTCAGAAAACAAAGCCCAAGTATCACTTCCCTTGAATGACTGAAATGTGGCGGTGGGAAAGAGCAATGCCCTCCATAGAGTTCTTCCTCGTCTTATGATATATTAGTTCACAAACATAGAAAAATAACTGAAGCATGTTTCAAAACTTTGGTTTTTGAGTGACACCAGAAGTTCACAAACAAGTGGGTTTTCTAAAAATTTCATGATTAATGTGCTTACATTTACTCTAATCTCTCATTCGACACTTCAGGAAGACAAATAATGTTTGCGTTCACCAGTTCCACCCACAATTTCTACAACTGTTTTTGTGCACGAACGGCAGCCTGAAACATGCGTAATTACAAATGTTTGCATCTGTTTCCAATCTCTAGGCCAGAGCACAGGATCACTCTTGTACTGAGGCTTACACCGGGGTCCCATTTGTTTATTTATGTTTTGGTTCTTGAATTATATGTAAACCCGCACAATGACAACGATGTTACAGTATCAGACATCTGTCAGATGATGAGGTTAGCACACAGGAAGAGATTTGGTCTTTATGAAGAATAGATATTTGATCTGCACCAGAAAAGTTCTGGGGTTTCTAAAAAACAGAAAAGTTCTTAAAAATAGAAACTTTTTAAACCTAATTGGTTTGTTTAATGAGTTCCTTTTCTTTTCCTGTACAGTTTTGTGTTTTTCCCTTTATTATTGTATTGGGGAAAACAGGACTATTTCCCTTCCTTTCTTTCTCTCTCTTTCTCTACCTGTCAACCTACCTTCCTATGAATCTGCATGTGTACATTTGGACTTTAAGAATCATGAATGCGCTTTATTCATGACATTATTTCAATACTCAAATTTGATATATTGTCAACTTTTCTTTGAAAATAGAAATATTTAAACATTTTGTTTCTTAGATCACCATTTTACCATAATGATCTTGGTTAATTATAGGAAGCCAGGTCCTTGAAATGTTGGTCTTATTTATTGTTTCACTAATGCTTTTTTGATTTTAGTGTATCACAAAGAAAATATCTATTTTGTAATCTTTATCATTGGATTTATTTTTATTTCTCTTCTAGTCTCTAACATTCAGTCCTCTAGTGTTAGTATACAAAATAATGGCACACAGATGATTACATACAGATCTTGTAAAAATACAGATTCCTGGACTGTGTGCTAAGATATCTTAATTTTTTTAAATTTTTTAATATTTATTTATTTTTGGGGTGCCTGGGTGGCTCAGTCTGAGCATCCTGCTTCAGCTCAGGTCATGATCACACTGCTCATGGGTTCAAGCCCTGCATTGGGCTCTGTGCTTACAGCTCAGAGACTGGAGCCTGCTTCAGATTCTGTGTCTCCCTCTCTTTCTGACCCTCTCCTGCTTACACTGTCTCTCTCTGTCTCTTGAAAATAAATAAAAAGCATATAAATTTAAAAAATATTTATTTATTTTTGAAGGAGAGAGAGACAGAGTGTGAGTGGGGAAGGTGGCTTCCTCCCTGCTCTCTGCCTCCTTCTAACCCTGGACTAACCAATTTATATGAGTTACTTTCAGCCAGTACTAAAGTTCTTCCAGCAAAACTGCATTGCGTATCAGTATTTTTGAAGCAGTTTGATATAAAATTAGCTTAAAATATTTCTCAATCATAAACTGCTTTAGTTTTTTTTTCTTTCAAATTGCATGGATTTTTTTTAAGTATTAAATTTGAACAGTAGGCATCTTTGGGGGATTAGTTGTTTAGGCATTATAGAATTACCAGCAGTTGGAGAATGTTGGGGACTACCTTTGCACATGCAATTAAAGCTGGATAAATGTTAGGACATGGAGCCACCTGTTAGTATATTTTTATTAGCATAAGCAATGGCAAAGGATTACAGGGATTGGCCCTTGTCAGCTTTAAGAATCTATTCAGACAAATGGTACAGTATACAGTAATGAAATTTTTCAGTGTGTAGGCAAACAATGGTAAACTAAGTTACCATTGTCTTCTAAGGTGTCAGAGCACAAGAGTAGGCTATGTTCCAATTCTTGTAGGAAATGAACTATCTAGAAGGACCTCATACTGAGACTATAAGGCCAACAACTTGGATTAAAGACAAAGCAATAATTTTCCTTAATTGACTTAGGAGAAGATACTTTGAAACTTTTTAACTCAATTGTTGGAACACTGTTTTTAGAATTGGACTATCAAATATGGCTTCCAATTATCTTCCACAATAATAGCAGGCATATTAAATTTAAATATTTGTTATGGTTTTGCATGTGTGTGCACAATCAATTTGAGATAATTATTGATGACTGGTCATTAGTTAGTATGATATTTGATAGTATACTCTGTACATCTATTTAAAGAAACATTTTTATTCAAAGTAAGGTGGATTTTAAAAATATGTAAAGTTTGGTTCTGATTTCTAGTTAATCTATATCATTTGTCAGTCTATGCATTCCCTCCTTTTATTATTTTTCAATATATGCATGAAAAATGAATGAAGATAAAGTAATTATCCACTTTTAATAAATTTGAGGAAAAATTCTATTTATGAAGGAATGTTTTTCATTCAAGGTAAATGACATGCTGTCTGAATTAATATCTTCATCATAAAGTTAGTACAAGTGGAACTATTTTTCCAGAAGGCCGAATTCCAGAATTGAATTACCTCTTAAAGAAAGGAGTGCCACAATCAGCCATATCAATGTGCCCAGAATGATTTTGCAGTATTCTAAAGGAAATTACTTCTGTAGATATGATAAAAACATACTCTATGCTTCAAAGGTAAGAGTAAAGATTACAAAACTTATAAAACCAGATGCCAGTGACATGAGAACATACCATTCAAAAGAAGAGAAACTGTCAGGTAAGATATGTTCTATCAGGTTTCCTCCCCTGTAGAAAAATAAAAAAAAGAAGTTTACATTATCTTCTTCAAAGAAAACCAGTTCATTTTTTACCATTACCCACTCCTTCAGGCTCATGGTTCACAATTAATTATTTGCTTGAGCATTTTCCCTCTTCCTTAAAACTTTCTGCTTTAGAGACAAAAGTTAATCTTTCCATAGTTAAGTCTATATTCTGCATGTCTTCTTTGTTATCTTCAAGGTGCCATCAAATAATCTTTCCTGAAGTATTAATAATTTGAGAACTGGTTTATGCTTAGTGTTTATTTCTTTGTAGTCATTATTTGACTTATCACCTGTGTGTTGTCTTCAACAGTTCACCAAAACTTCTAAAAACATCAGTGTCACCCAATTTCTAAGTTCAGTAACCTTCTCTGAGTCCTTACTCCCCTTGATTTTTGTGTCAGCCACATATGATGCCACCCCATTACAGATTTATTCTCATTGGCTTCATGAGTAGGCAGTCCTTCACTAGTCCTATCTCTGTATCTGACTTCTCAGGTTTATGCTCCTTTCCTTACTCTTCAAATACACTTGATCTGTATCTTCCCTGGCTCTTACATATTCTCCTTTTGAAATTCATGGTGGCAACTAACCCTTTTTGGGGGTTGAACCACAATCTGTGTATGCAGTTCAAATCTCAGTAAGCCATAGTCTCATACTTTAATCTGTATTCAAGACATATTCCTTCAGTCTATGTATGAGAGTAAATTCAAGATATTCAAAATTGAACTTTATATATTTTTTGTAAATTTACCACATACATTACCATATTAAAGGTTCAAAAAAATCCTACTTACACACATGTAAATCTTTACTTAAAGTTTTCCCAATTATGTATGAAGTTAGATTGTTATTTTTTACCATCCAAGAAACACATTTTATTAGTTTTAGAGTTTTAATGGTTCCTCTGTTGGAATTCAACTTTAACAATTTTTGGTGTTTATAATATCATCATCTATTACTATCACCTTTCATATACATATGTATGTGTATACATATATGTATAATTTCCCTTATTAAGTTGAAAGTTAATGAAGGAGAAATCAATTTCTATTTCTTCTAAATTTCCTTGCCCAAAGCCTGACATATTTAGTATTTACCACTATTTAGGTAGCAAATAAATTCTTCTCTTAACATAAATTGGATACTTATAATTTACATTTGGGATAAAAAATATAAACAACATTTTTCTCTTTTTCCCTGTAACTTAAAACTAGAAAAAGTCTTCACTATTCTGATTTCTTATTACACTAGGTACAGTCATCTCAAAATCCCTCTTTATAAAACCAGAACATTGGCTTCATTTCTGACAGGGTCAGTTCAGCACCAGGAAAGAGGATGGAGGCACCACAAGTGTGCCTATATTCAGACAAGTAGAGACAAACATTCCATTTTTATTATAGGTTTAGATTGTTCTGTTTCAAGAAATCTGTATTTCCAACCATTAGAAAGGAAATGAGACACTTTAAAAACTCACCCCAATGGGTCTATTGCAGTAGAGACATGATTTAGAGAAACCAGTCTCTACTGGTCTTGAACTTCTTAATTTGTTCTCTCTGTACTATTCTGAAGGGCTTCAATCAACAACCAGTTCTAACTGTTCTGCTGAAGAGTTTCTGGGTGTTACTTGAGACCAATTGACAAATTGGAGAAATGTTTTCATGGCATAAATGCAAACAGAAAAGAACTCTGTTAGAAATTAGGGGTGTGTCCATGAGGAGATCTCTATCTGAGTATTTGTCTTCTTATGTACTTTCCTGTCCCTGGAATGAGAAATGTAATGCAACTGGTATGAATATTTTACTTTAAACTACTTTATTTTTCTTTATATACAACTTTCACTTACTTCTTACATTAATTTCAATCTAAGGAGTAGCAACTACGTTATGCTCCTCAAAAGTGTGTTTGATTCACATTTCTGAAATCTAAATTCTTATCTGCTAAGTACCCAGAGAAAAGTCTGTAGTCATAACTATCATAACAACTGTCAATTAGGTTAACCACAAAAGCAGACAAATATTATTAGTTCTGTCTGGATAGGTGGATACTGTGCTAAACTATTTTTTACTTTGAGAATATGAATAAGCTTTAATTGATTTGGTCAGTCATTGGCACATCTTGGCCTTAGATAGCTGTCACTGTGATAAAACTTGAGAAATTTTCCTTAGCCTATAGCCAAACTTTCCTTTTTAAAAATTTTCCCTAGTTTAGATATATCTTCTCTGGAAAATATTGCTTATAAATCTTCTTTTTAATCATGGGTAGAGAGATTTTCATAGTTTTAGGTGGCTCTGTGGCACAATGGATAGCACATTGGACTTCTAGTGACAAGAGATTTTCATAGTTTTTTCCCAAGCTGGTAACCCA
The DNA here is from genome assembly GCF_006229205.1 of Suricata suricatta. Classification (NCBI taxonomy): domain Eukaryota; kingdom Metazoa; phylum Chordata; class Mammalia; order Carnivora; family Herpestidae; genus Suricata; species Suricata suricatta. The sequence goes on from NC_043704.1 coordinate 41,915,776, forward strand.
TTTCTCAGACTGGTGCCCTGGAGATAAACTGATGACCTGGGAACCTGGAAAACAGTATCATCATTTCTTTGTTCTCCAGGAAGAGTTTCTCTATTTTTACCTAATGATGTAAGAAATGTAGCTCTTAAAAGCCATTCATACCTTTTTCTATAGTCATCTAAATACTGCAGAAAAATTAATATGTTCATCTATTTACTGACCCTGCTTTATGTTCCAGGATTTTATAACATTCTGATGAAAACTTAAACGCTTATTCTCATCCCGGTATGATGATATTTGCAAATCTGTGTTGATTCTTGAAAGTCCATATTATATTCATCAGATTGCTGAGGATCTTGTCCATTTGTTTGATTCCATTTTTTTTAATTATAATATGTTTGGTATTCATATGTACCATACGAATTTGTAGCCACTGCCTCAGGAGAATCTAGTCAGTTTTGAATGTTTCCAAATACTGCCAGTATAAACTGTTCCATGACACTAGGTTAAAAAAAAAAAAAAAAGACTCAAGGTAAGAAGAGAGAGCTTTAAAATCAGAGTAAATATCCCTAAGGCCCCACTTCCTCAAAAGAACGCAAAGTGCCAGTTCTTTGAAGGAATCCTCTTAACGTAATATCTCCAAGAAGAGTTCTGAGGACTCAGAGGTGCTCCCTGGGCCAGAAGGCCCACACTGCTGTCTCCTCTTGCCTTGGACTCAGGCAGAAGATGACAGCCTGGTGAGAGCTGGGCTCAGGATTTCAAGGTGGGACCTGCCTGCTGGCAAAGACAGCTATGGCCGAAGGCAGAGCTAGAGGGAAGGGACAGAGCACATGGCGCTGGGAATATACACTGCAATTTAGAGAAGCCGTATGCAATAAGAAGAGAGAATGTCTATGCCTGTAAGTATAGAAAAGAAATCTGGTCCTGGGGTCTTGCTACAGGCACTTCTGTAATAGAATCCGCAAAATATCATCTGAAACAGCTAAAACTAATAGCACAAAACATATTACCTTGAATGATATCACTCTTCACCAAGACTGTCACTGAAAGACCTGGAAAAATTTCTCCTCGAACCTAGCTAATAGATTGACCTCAATATCTGTAGTGTCAAAACCTTATCTATGATGCTTCAAACAAAGAACAAAGATCAAAACAAACCAAAAATAGAAGCAAAAACAAAAACCCCCAACAAACAAAAAACCAAATAACAAATATTTACCCTCAGATAAGCAAACATTTGAAAATGGTAAATGACATTGCTCAAGGACACAATCCCCACTGAGAAACAATGTTTTATATTCTCTTTTAGGCTGATATAAACTCTTCAACTAAGACTTGTACCTCCTGCTCCTTAGGATCCTGGCAAGTAGTGCTGCCCAGAGATGTCTGCAGCAAGACCCTCCACCCCCCGTCTCTGAGAAACCTCAGAGGTGGGTCCCATACATTTAGCCCTCCGCGTGTATTCCAGAACTCTAGGTCTCAGTATGTGTCTTTGCGTCCGATGTCTTCAGGCTGCCGGTGAGAAGTCCAGCTCCAGGCCAAAATCTTCCTTGTGATCTTCTGTGCCAGACCATAGGCAATTACAAGGCCTTGCCTGCCAGGCCTCAGGGTGGGGGGAAGCCCCCTCCCCACACGAGGCCTGGCGCATGGTCGATGAACTGCAGGTTCAGGGAGGCAGTTGTAGTCCAGGACTTATGCTCACGTGCATACTGTGTGCTTCTACTCCAGGTGCCTCCCTTTGGAGGCCTCTTTACTGCAAGGACACTTTCCTCTACTCAGAACTTCTCTCTACTACTAGCACCTCCTCCTCTCTCCCTGTCTCTCTCTCTCTCTCTCTCTCTCTCTCTCTCTCTCTCTCTCTCTTTCTCACTCGCCCTGTTGGTTCACAAAATGACAGGGGCCTTTTGTCCAGAAATATCAGTAGTGAGAAGACTCTCCCTGTCTGTGCTGATTCACTAGATCCATGCCTGGTGCCCGTTCTATGGGGGAAAAAATGGAGCATTACAGAGCTGACATGTATATTTGCCTATTACTAACTCTATCTTAGTAAATTAATAAAGTCTTGGGTATTACCTTCATCTTGGCTATTGCCCTAATTGACCCCTTAGCCACCTGGCAGCTTGAGAGCAGTGTGAAGCACACAGGTCTCTTGCCCCAGAACTGCTGCGGCCTCACGAGATAGATGCGAAATGTCTTAGGAGGGAATGTTCTTCCTCTGCATTCAGCTGGCAATTAATGTTTGGAATTTGGTTTTTATCTATACTGAAATTGGCCAACTTCCCACAATATAATGATTTCAGAATGCGAGACTTACAAAAGATGTGAATAGCAGATGTCTATACAAACACAACTTGCATATTCCTTTGGTAGATATTCTACTCTCTTGCGAATTATCAGGACACTCTCACTGAATGGCTCTGATGAAGCAAAGCCAGTGCTCCATATTGTGGCTTACAGGGTACAAACAGTTGGAGGGATGGGGGGCACATAATATCCTCCAATTACCATGAGAGAGCCACAGCCCGTTTGCCCTCAGTGCTGGCGCTGACACCCTGAAGCTCAGGCTGGCTGATGGAATGCAGAGGAGAGTGGTAAAATGACAGAAAACATGTACAAGTGCGTCTGACTTCTGCCACGGGGTTCTGAGACCCTTGTCATTTCTTAGGTGAGCAGAGTGTCTTTTGCTCTGGTGAGATGACTCTGGATGGCCCCTGGATGACCAAGTTGCTGGTCATGGGAAAGAGCAAGCTATGTTTAGAAGCTTAGAATTCCGAGCTCTAGCCCCCCATTCCTTGAGAAGAGAGAAGGGCTGTAAGTGGAGTTAATGATCTATTATGCCTCAGTGTGAAGCCTCCGTAAAACTCCCAGTAGTATAGGTTTGGAGAGCTTTCAGGTGGGCGGACACACGCATGTACCAAGGGGAAGACGCACCCCCAACTCCATGGGGACAGAAGCGTCTGCATTTCAGGACCCTCCCAGACCTATGTTATCTCTTCATCTGGCTGTCCAACTGTAACTTTTACCACATCCATTAATAAAGTGGTAAATGTAAATAAGTGTTTTCCTGAGTTCCGTGAGCTACCCTAACAAGTTAATCACAGCTGTAGAAGGGATTGTGGGAAGCTCTGATTTGTAGCGACAGACAGAGGTTGTGGGTGCCTGGGGAATTACTACTCATGATTGGCATCTGAAGTGGGGGTAAAGCCGCCTTGTGGCACTGAGCCTTTAACCTGATGGGATCTGACACCATCTCCAGGTAGTGTCAGAACTGAGTTAAATTGTGAGGCCCCTGAGCTGGAATCATGGAGAATTGTTTGGTGTGGGGGGAAAAAACAACCCACACATTTGGTGGCCAGGAGTGTCAGAAGTGTAATGCTCTGTGTAAGTGGTAAAGGAAAAGGGAAAAGGGAGAACTATGTTTTGTTTTGTTTTGTTTTTTCGATACAAGACTATTGAGGAAAAGAGAGGGAACAAAATAGGGAGAATAGTACATTCTTCAGAAGTTATGTCCATGATTTTTTTAAAAACCTATTGCAGATGACCCAGAGGCCTCAGCCCAGCTCTGCAAGTCATCTCACTCATCAGGAGAAGACCGTGTAACAACCCCATTCCCACAGACAGATCTATATCGGGGGGCAAGCTGTTACTTCCCAACTCCAAGGCATTACACACGTTTACACTTCTCAAATTTAATGAGTGTACAAATCACCCACGATCTTATTAAAATGCAGATTCTGAGTCTGTATGTCTGGAGTGGGATCTGAAATTCCATATTTCTAAAATTTGTTAACCTGTATTTATTATTGAGAGGCAGAGAGAGAGTATGAGCAAGGGAGGGGCAGAGAGAGGGGGAGATAGAATCTGAAGTAGGCTTCAGGCGCTGAGCTGACAGCACAGAGCCTGACGCAGGGCTCAAACTCACGAACTGCGAGATCATGACCTGAGCTGAAGTCGGATGCTTAACTGACAGAGCCACCCAGGCTCCCCTGAAATTCCATATTTCTAACAAGCTCCCTGAAGTGATGTCACTGCTGCTGGTCAAGGTTATAGGCTATAAGGGAAAGACACAACTAAAATTGTGCACTGTACCACCTGTTCACAGTGACCCATCACTTGAAATCCTGCAAGCTATGTTACATATTGCATTTTCATAAACTTCTTTTAAATATAAAAGGAAAAACAAGCATGAAGTCTTCCCTTTCACCTACAATATTTTCCTAGCACTCATCTGAAAACCAGCTCCTTACTGGCCTAATTTACTCCTCTTAATGGAGAAATCAGTCAAAAATTGACCTAAAGTTTGCAAAATGGAGCAGTATTAAATAACCTCATAACTTCTTTTCCACAGGTTGCATGAAAGGGAAAAATTATACAATTCTATTGCAAAAGATTAATTAGAGAGAGCCTCTTATTTTGATACATTTTTATGTTAGTTTAATTTTTTTTTTTTAATTTTTGAGAGAGAGAGAGATTCAGTGCTAATAGTGGAGTGGCAGAGAGAGGAAGACAGAATTCAAAGCAGGCTTCTGGCTCTGAACTGCCAGCACAAAGCCTGATGTGGGGCTCAAACCCATGAACAACAAGATCATGACCTAAACCATCCAGGTCGTTCTGTTTGTCTTCTTTTCAAATATCTGTATTTAGGTCCTTTGTTCATTATTTACTCAGCTCCTCCTCTTTCTTCTTCTTCTTCTTCTTCTTCTTCTTCTTCTTCTTCTTCTTCTTTCTTCCTCTTCTCCTCCTCCTCCTCCTCCTCCTTCTCCTCCTCCTCCTCCTCCGAGTTCAGTAACTAGAGCATGAAAGGGATGATTCTGCAATTTCCTGGGTGTTTACAAAATAAAAACCAAGTGATTTAAGTACTATAAATGTATTTGAATTTTGAAATTTATATTTACTAATTAAAATTATAGATGTGAATACAGAAGATTAAAGAACACTGATGTCTGGGATGCCTGGGCTCATGTCATGATCTCGCAGTTCATGAGTTCGAGCCCCACATCCGGCTCTGTGCCAACAGCTCAGAGCTTGGCGCCTACTTCAGATTCTGTGTCTCCCTCTCTCTCTTCCCCTCTCCTGCTTGCACTCTGTCTCTTTCTCAAAAATAAAATAAAATAATTTTAAAAATTGATTACCTTTGTTTTTCTTGGTAGCGCTTGGATGCATATTGCCAATCCTATGTCAACAGCTAAATAAAAGAAAACTCTTAGGTTTTTTTTTTCTTTTTGACTCTTTTTTTATTTCTATTTAAAACCTAACTGCAACCTTTAGTTTTGCAGGATTTCATGATTATCTATGTTCATATTTTTTCTATAATAAACATGTAAAAATGCAGAAATGAACTTTCATCCTGTGATTGCTGCTTTAATCCATACTCAGAGATAATACCACCTTATCCATATCTCCCGACATCAAGAGCTGTGCAGACCCAGCAATTTCTTTTTCCCTACAATGGGAAGGGGTTAATCCATCTTGTCTGCTAACCCAAAATACACGGAATCTTTCACAGGCAATTACAGTGACAGAGAAATACCTAATTCCCTCCTCAGCATCTTCGGGATGCACCTTGTAAGCTGTTTTCTCTGGTACCTCTGTGCCAACTTTGTTTCTCTGCTCTGTGACTACAGAGTCGTTTCATTTCAAGTCACGGATTCTGGATACCAACCAAGCTGGCAAATGAAAAATAACTCAGCCGGGGCCATTTCACTCACCAGTGATCTCTGTCTTTGAGATAATTCCTCCCTGAGGTTTCTTTCTCTCCACTACTGTGTTCTTAAAGGCCTAACACAGGCAGCAGGCTGGTGCCACTGTCTAAGGTTTCAATTAAGACGTGTAGAGATATCAAAGAAGTAACACGCAGGCCTCCACAACAATGCCGCATGCTTCACCCTTGGTTCTAGTTCAGAGATGGCAAGATGCTTGAAAAATGTGGTTTCATTAATCCCCGCCGCAGACCCTGGAGGTTGAGAGGACAGACAGGGAACCAGCAAAAGGATCAGCTTTGAATAGTCTCTCTGTTGCCTGTGTACATTTGGAGCTGACTGTGAAATCTATGTGGACATACTGAACCCCTTAGTTAACCTCATGGTGCAAATGTGTTGATCAAAGGCACTCTGTCAGTATCTGATTAAAAGCCATGTAAGAGCACTGAAGACATTTCCTTCTGGTTAACAACTCTGATTACAGGGGGCTCCTGGAGTGAGTTTTCCTCTTCGCAGTCAAGCAGGTCCCCCGGCTCCAGCTGGAGCTCTAAGGTTTCCCATTGGCACAGCTTCCTGTTGCTGAAGGCTTCAATTCATTCACAGCTTGTAAATCAGTAGCCTGTAAATCAACAGATTGAGCTACTACTGTTTAAAACACAGTTTCCTCAACAAGCTTCCTTCTGGTTTTGTTTTCATATATCAAGGGCATTAAAAAAAAAAAGTGTCCAATTTTTAACACCTGGACCGATGGGGACTCAGCAGGAGCGACAAGTTATATCAAGGTCTGCAGTGTTGTTTTTGTTTCAGTGGAGCAAAGATTTAGTGGCTGAAGTCAAGATAGCAGTCACCTAGAGGAATGATAAAGGCCTGTTTGGGGAAAATGGAAAAATAAAACACCGTGTGCATCTCAGCAATTTTTAAAGTCTGATAAGAAATATAAAGCTAAAACTGAAATGAAAATCAAGACATTTTATTATTTGTTTTCTCTTCTGTGTTAAACATGTGCCGTTTTTTTTTAAATTGACAATAGGTGTTTAATCCAAGTGTTTTGAATATTTTATATGACTTGATGTTTATCAAAATAGGATCAACAGCAAGAGGACTAGCTAATTACAGACATAACGGAAAATGTGTCAAATAGCTAAATTCATGGCTTTGCTTATTATCAGAGTGTTTTAGATGGCAATAACAGTGCTGTCTACTCTACAAAATATTATAATAAACATTTACTCATTATTGCCAGGTATATTTGAGAGGGGCAAAATTCTATGACAGACCATTTCTAAATTTTAACATTATGTTCAAAGTCAATGTTAAGCATGGATATCTAACATCCAAAAGGAATGAATAATACTATTTTACACTGGTCCCTCTATTAAATGCACCAAAATAACATAGAAACTTTATTTATGTGTCTTGCTGGGAATCTGAGACTATCTGTATATTGATTTTATTTATATAGTAGTCTCTAGGCTCTCTGATGAAGGTGTTTTTGGAAGAAATGTTTCAAGGAAAATTAGTGGTACTAGTAGTAGTAGTAGTAATGGTAGTAGTAGTAAAACAGACTTAGACTTAAAGATTCATTTAAGTTCTTGAAAAGGAGTTTTCATAAGCCATACATTTCCCTTTAGGGTAGAGTGAAGATGAAGAAATCGCACTCTATTTTGGTAAAAAAAAAAAAAAAAAAAAAAGGCTAAGGGCTTCACTACTATCATGCAGCATTTCCCTTGAGGGACTTTGTCTAACCTCCTAGACAGGGAAGTATAATTCTCTGGAAGGGGACTACATAGAGAAAGTCAACTTAGGTAATGTTACTTAGGGGCCATATCTTATTTGCAGGCTAAAAAAAAGTTTCCTTTTAGCACACAGATGCTGATATCAAGTGCACCCAGCGGCAATAGTGTAGCAAGTAGCAAAAATAAGTCATCCAGAGCTTCAAGGGATGAAGTGTACAGATGATGGGAGATGCCCCTTCCCCTTAAGAAAGGAATGAAATTACAATTAGCATCCAGAGCTTACCATCTGCAGTGGGGGAAGTTGGGTTGAATCAAACTTCCAGGACTAAATTTAGATGGGAATGTTGCTCAGTGTAGCTGTCGTGAAAGCTGACCGTGCCTACGTCCTATCGCTGATGTCCTGGCAAAGGGCTTTACATGCCCATACACTTAAGTCTGTAAGTAACAGCAGTCACAAATGTTTCACCCACTAGTCTTCCACGCTAATCTTTATCTGTTTCTCTCCTCCTCAGACTCTCTCTATATCTCTACCTGTTCCTTCAGCCACTTCCCAGTAGTTTTTAGAATACCCACTCTCAAGAACAACTTGTCTAAACCTTGAGTTTTAATTCACTATTCAGTCCACATGTAAGCCTTAAAATAAAAACAGATTTCCTTTTAATTCAATAACAGTTATTGCTGCTTTTTGTCTCAGTCTCCAAACCCCGAAGATATAGGGTTACTGCCTATATATTCTTATTCACTATGGATGGTTCAGAGCTATGGTAATGCTACTGTCATTTTAATAATTTTCTTTTATGACATTTTCCACATTTTTTATAGCATGACATGTCTCGCTCATCAAAGTCAGCAATAAGAATATACTTCTTCATTGATTAAATCCCTTCCAGTCTTCCTTGTCACAACTTACATTTTGACTTCATATGTTTCTTTAGTTACTAAACCCTGAAATCAGTCATTTAAAACATTCCTATCTCAATATTACATATTGACTGAAATATCTCACATTTCCATGGTTATAATTTATCTGGCTAACCTATTGAGCTGTGTATGTGCTGGGTAAGTCCTTCCACTCTTCCTGTAGAAATTCGTCAGAGGCTACCTAGAATTAAAAAAAAAAACCGAGGAAGGGAGGGAAAAATCAGGAACTAGAATCATTATGAATTCATTCCATCTATTCTACAAAATATGCCATGCCATCAGTAACCCAATCTAACTCCATTCTGTGTGAAACTCAACATTACTGTAATTTAAATAAAACTGCAATACAGAAGCTGATTCCAATCTCTTTGGGTGAAAAAAAATGAAAGAAAACACTGAAAACCTACCTGGATTTTCTTGTAATGCCACCAAGATAAGAAATAATATTTCACATAAGACTACTATTATTTAGGACAATGTTTCCAAATGATATGAGGATATATATATCTACACACACACACACACAAATCCAGATAGACAGATAGATAGATCTTTTCTAGCAACATCTACAATTGGAAACCTGTAAAAACTGAACAAAAGAACATGTCTATAAGTATTAACTAAAACTTGAGGCATTGCTTGATTTAGAATAAATTGTTACTTTTTCTTTTGAGAGAGGAATATCATTTTCCAAAGGCAGAGTTGATGAGAGAACTGTATCTGAGCAAGAGAGGGCTTAAGTGAGAAAATTTATCATGAGGATAAATTTGAATGCCTATTGGGCACCCCATCCTGTAAAGGATTAAGTCTTGAAGGAATCTATCCTTTCTAACCAATGCAAGGAAATGACTGACTTAGCTACCATTTCAACCTTTACTGAAACTACCATAAAATGTCTTTCTTAGAATTGCATATTTAAAAAAAAAGTAAAACCTATATTTACATGATAACCTGGCATGACTTTATTGATAAACATTGGTGTAGAAAAATGGCTCAGGACAGGACAGGACAGGTCTGATTCACTGAGTAATTTCCTGGACAGCCCAGTTAACTCCTATACAGACTCATCTTGATGTATAAGTAATCACAAGAAGATCCAAAATTCTACTGAATGCCTAAGAATATCCAAGATCTTGAAGAAAGAAATCAAACTTCTTGATATTCACTTTATAAGATAGGAGGTTTAACTTACATAAGTAAAAGTATGGATACAATTACTGCCATACCTGGACAACATGATTTCTTTAGTCATCTAGCAAAGATATAATTTTGATTTGTCTTGTTGTAGATCCTAAACACATCTTTAGTTTACAAAGTCCACCAAAAGAACCACACCACTAATTATAATTCATTAAAAAATAAACATGAGCTAATAGTATATTGTGAAAATAATTATTTAATCTTAAATTACACTAATAAAAATGTAGTGTCACTATCAAAGAACCACAAATATACTAACCACTGGTTTTAATTAGTCAAACAATATTGATAAATATTTTTAAACATTTATTTATTTTTGAGAAAGAGAAATAGAGTGAATGAGCAAGGGAGGGGCAGAGAGAGAGAGATAAAGATTCTGAAACAGGCTCCAAGCTCTGGGCTGTCAGCACAGAGTCCAACATGGGCCTCGAACTTGTGAACCTTGAGATCATGACCTGAGCTGAGGTCAGAGGCTCAAGTGACTGAGCCATGCAGGCCCTCCATTTTTAACAGATATTTAAGAGATTGCCAGAAAATAAGAATTAAATTAGTAATAGTAAGAATGATGTGAGACCTAAAAATCATATCATATGAAGAATGCTTTAAGGGAATGAGATCATATAGCTAAGAAATATAGACTTAGGAACAGAGAAAAGTATCTTGCAAATACCCAAACAAGAGAGGTTAAATTTGATTCAGATAATTTCAGGAGGGAGAACAAGGACCAAGCATTAGTAGACACAAGAAAGCAATTTTGTTTTAAAACAAAACAATATTTTGAGTGACTAAAATTGGAAAGATCTAAATCATCATTAGTTAGTTCCCATCACTGGAAGCATTTAATGAAAGTTGGGTGGACAACTATAGCAAATCGTAGTAAAAGTCCTTCTCTAATATGAAAGTTTGTAACATAATTAAAAATAATTCACTTCCAATAGATAGAGCATGACTACAATGTCAAATCATACTGGTTACAGAAAGGTGTATAAACTATAGAACTGTACTTTCCACTCTGTCCCTCCCTAGGTTCTAGACCCGATCTTTAGAGTTATCTCTGTTGCCAGGTTCTCGTACATTGATCCAGGGATATTCTATCCATATGCAAGCATTTTACATAATTGGTATGTGTTCAATGGACTTTTCTAAAATTCTCTTTCCCTTACTGATAATTCCATATTACTGCATAAAACACTGTCTTAGTCCTCATAGTAGCTACATAGAGTTTCTTTTAATATATGAAGAATAATGTGCTGCACTAGTATCCTATTGTAATCTTATGGGTGTCTTGATTCTTCTTTTGTGATAAACTTAAAAATAAAGATCTCTTACTTATATCTAAATATGTTAGAAAATATATAGGAAAAATTCCTGAATATAAAATTTCCAAGTACAAAAGAATTTTTTTAATTATGATAGAATTTGTCTCACACAGAGATTTGCATTGTCCCCCACACAAAATTATACAATTTTAATTTCACAAAACAGTATTTCTTGTTTCATTTCTTCTAACATAAATGAGGTTGGACATCACTTTCTATTTAAAATTTTTTTTTCTAGTCACTTCTGTTTTAAAGACGTTTATCATTTTGTTTATGAGTCCTTGATATTTTTCATACCAATTTTTAGAAGCATTTAATATGTTAAATAAATAAGAATTGAACTACAATAATTGTTACAAAACTGTTCCCATAATTTCCCTGTCTTTTGATTCTGTTTATGCCATTTATTTAGATTTTTATTAAGTTAAATTTATCAATTATTTTTAATGATTTTTGGAATTGATATCATAACCTATCTATGAAATCTACCTCCATGTCCTAATTTTACAAAACACCCTCCAGTGTTTTCTTTGAGCCCATTGCAGTTCAATTTTCAGAAGATTTAAACATTAGTACATAAGAATTTTTTTGTTATAAGGAGTCAGATCTAAATATTACTTAGATTGGTGCTCTGTTATAATGTCAATTAATCCATCTTTTCTTCATTGAGATGCAGTGACAATTTTTCCCAACAAATTCTCTCATATATGTTGGTATATCCATTCATGGAACAGTATCTATCATGGCATTTCAAATATATTTAATAATTATTTGGGCTAGTTTTCGTCCAATTACTTTTTATTTTCAGATTCTTATAGCTAAGATTGCATATTTTTTCCATATGACTTGTAGAATCATCTTGGATTAATAATAAACCTAGTTGTGAATTCTTTGAATTATAATAAAGTTTTAGATTAGGTTTCAGTAAATTCCAACCAATAGAACAAATCTGGCTCTTCCCTTGTTTTCTTAAGTAAAATTTTATTGAGATACAGACATATTTATTCATTTAGGTACTTTGAAAAAAAATTTTGTGTTTATTTAATTTTTTAAGCGAGAGAGACAGAGTGTGAACAGGGGAGGAGCAGAGAGAGGGAGACACACAATCAGAAGCAGGCTCCAGGCTGTCAGCAGAGAGCCCGAAAAAGGGCTCGAACCCACAAACTGTGAGATCATGACCTAAGGGCTCGAACCCACAAACTGTGAGATCATGACCTGAGCTGAAGTCGGATGCTTAACTGACGGAGCCACTCAGGCACCCCTCATTAAGGTACTATCTATAGTTGCATTTGCACTATAGCAGAAGAAGTAAGTAGGTGTGATTAAGATTATATAAATCTTTGGGTCACCTGGGTGGCTCAGTCAGATAAGAGTCTGACTCATGGTTTTGGCTCAGGTCATGATCTCTTGGTTCATGAGATCAAGCCCCACATGGGGCTCTGTACTGACAGTGTGGAACCTGCTTGGGATTTCCTTTCTTTCTCTCTCTGTGTGTCCCCTCCTTACTCATGTGCTTTCTAAATAAATAAATAAATAAATAAATAAATAAATAAATAAATGAATAAATGTTTAAAACTATATAAACCTTAACACCAAAAAGTATTTAATATCTGAACATAAATAGAAAAAGGTTATGACCTCTGTTGTAGATTAATATCCCATGGTTTAATATACTTCCAAGTTTCTGAGGCAATCACCAAATTTCACAGGCTTAACACAGTAAATACCAGAGACAGTGTAACTTCTTTTTACATTTCTTACAGCAGTGTCTTGTGTTAACTGTAACCTTCCATGAATTCTCAATTGTGACTAAATTGCTCTGTACTTAATTAAGTTCAGCATATTTCTAGGATAAATGAGAGATTATTGAGAGCTAACAAAGATTAAAAAAAGAAAAAAATCTTAACAGTTGTGAATAGGTTTTCAAGTTATCAATACCATTTTCAGAGAAAATAAACCTGATGGCAACCATGATAGAGATCGTTTCAATGGGAATCCGCTTGCCTAAGCATCCTACATTATTAATTTTATTATTTAGATTCATGACTAAAGTAGGTGAACCCTACAACATTCAAGGACATTTAGAAATATTTACTTTGCCAGGACCAGTTTTGAAATATCTTCACCAGGGAGGAAGTGGCCTTTGCCAGTTACAAGGGACTCACAATTCTCCTGCTTCTGTTTCAGAGGCCTGAGGGTAATTTGATGACTGATACTTTTTCAGTTCCCTAGAGAATCTAGTTAAATTGAGAAGAAAACAATCACCATAAATCATACACGATGTCTTGAGACTTAACATTTTTCATATAACTCAGAAGCTACTCAAATCATGACACTTGAATGACATACAGTAATAAGGTACATGGACCTCCAATTATCAAATCAGGGAGGTCTCGGAAGAAGGTAGAGGTTTTAAAATTTGCAATATATTGCTAACAAATTGTGATTAAACACTGAGTCAGGTGAGCAAAGAAACTGTCTCGTCTTAATCATTATCCATTTCATTAAGTTGAGATTCAAGCAAAGTGTGACAATGACAGAAGAAATCACAAAAACTGCTCAATGAATGAAAAACACATACTATGCCAGATCTCTGCTCTAAAATTTTTTTCTCTCCATTATTTGCATTTATATTATAGAGATATACATTATTATAGAGGACCTGGTTACATTACAAAGTAACAGCTCAAATATACACAAGTTTTCTTTCCTTATTTAGGTCTCAGAGATGGAATATTTCCTTTAACAGTCAAAGATTTACACGCTGAAGCTATACACATACATTTAAGAAATTGTTCTTTTGATCTGCTTATAGTCTTATAATTTTTAGTAAAAGATGTTATTAAAAATCAAAATATTTTTTCATCTCTGTTAATAGTAAAACTAAGAGAAGCAGCATCAATTAATTAATATGATTTATGTATTATCTGATTTTTATAAAGGAAATAAAACCCCAAAAAACAGAAATTAAATCCCCAACACTTCCCTTCCCTTTTTTCTACTCCCCCACCTGTCATTCCCCAAACTTTCCTCAACCCACTTTACAAATCTTCCACTGTTGCCCTATAGGAACATTTTTGCTAAAACCAGGCTGAGTTATTCATTATTTCCTGCACACGCGTTATATTTTCTGACTTGTTTTCCCCAACAAACCACAATGCCTATGAAAACTATACTCAGAATCTGTGATCTCTTTTAATTGTCTTTTTACTTATGTGCTTTCACAAATCTTTTCCAATGCATAGTGATCTCTCTTTCTCTAAACTCCTAGGACTTAGTAACAACGCTTCCTAAACTTTTCGTACCACAATAACATGACCAAAGGAACTATACACTACATTAGGCCACCATGCCTTTTCACCATATGGGAAGCAAACTAAATTGAGCTTCCAAAAGCCCCAGATGCAACAAGGCAGGCCAGCCTTCAGAATGTGGCAGAGCTGCACGCACGCAGGCCTAGAGGAAAACCGAGTCATATCAATGTTGTGACAATATGTCAGGCGCTATCTTATATCATGACTGACACCATACTTCATTATCGCACTCTTCGTACTGTTTCCTAACAGATCACACATTTTTGAAAGTAGAGATAATATCTGATTTATTTATAAATTGCGATAAAATATATATAACAAAATTTACTGTTTTGAACATGTTTAAGTGTATAGTTCGGCAGCATTAAGTACCTTGACATTCTGGACCATCCTCACATGACTCCACCTCCAGCACTTTTCTTACATTTCAAAACTGAAGCTCTGTCTCCATTAAACAACAACTCCTTCTTCCCTCCACCCTCTGGCCCCTTGCCCCCATCACTCTACTTTCTCTCTTACCTAGGCTACTAGAGGTACCTCATATAAGTGGAATCATACAGTATTTTCCTTTTGTGACTGGCTTATTTCACTTGGCAGAATGTCTTCAAGGTTTACTTACAACTGTTTTTAAACAGGACAGTGATTAGCATATCATACAACACCCAGAAGATAGATTCATCTATGTCTGTCTATATCTATATCTATTATTTATTACTCGTTTCTCTCTAAGCAGCTTATATTTAGTAGCAACAATTATGTATTAAAAAAGCTCGTTTCTGATTACATTAGAACTTGTAAATCTTCCCTAAGCCTTACTGCCTCTGGTATCTTTGATTTCCAGTTAAATTCTTTTAATGTGAATCAATATAGTCATTTGTTTGAAGGGCGTTTTGACGGACTTAGTGACTAATTGACTTTGATGTATGAAGTATAGTTTATCACACAAAATCACACAGTCTTCAACTGACCCCAATAATTCAATTATTTTAAATTAGATTATTGTGTCATAGCATTAATAAGACCGTGTCTCTTGATATTTCTTGTTCTTTGGAGGTTTTCTAATAAACTTGTTGAAATGATTGTTACTGTAATCCACCATTTTCCTCTAAAAATTGTCAGTGATTTACTGATTTATATGATCAGGTTAGTACATTAACTTTCTTTCTTTTGGCTTATGATATTTAGGCAACCGAATGGCCCCATCCCTTGGACAAGATTCTGTCTATAATCTATGACATACTGACAGAAACCAACCAAGAAAAATCATATTATTATAATAAAATATATTCGAGAATGAAATAGACTTTTAAAACTAATACTGAGACAATTCTAAGGTTAATTTTTTTCCCCTGCTACCTACATTCTCTCATGTTTTGCAATTTGGGTTGCTCTATTTAATTTTATGAGTCACTGTTCTAAACCAAATTGCAAATGAACTTGGTCATGGAGTTCTGCAAGCAGTCTATTTGAAGTATATTAATGTAGAATGTTTTTTTTATCCTGAGGTCTTTAGTCCTTTCTTTAATATTTCTCTTGAATATTTGTTGGCTATCACACCCAAGCAACTGAAGTTGTGATTAACTTTAAAAGCCATGATCTGATTTCAAAATACGTATTGATGATAAACACACTTAAAAGTATTAGTTTACATGGAATATTAATAATTATGTAATTAACATTTAATAAAAACATATTTTAATAGCAAGCTACAATGATAGTAATTGAGAAAATGCAGATATTTTCCTACTTCATATTGCTGATTCTCTGAATGTGCTAAAAATGGAAGAAATTTTGTGCCTAAAATTCCTAAGCTTAAGTTTACAATAGTTGTTGGAGGGCTGTGTAAAAAAATAAATTATTACAATAAATACAACTTCAATAACAATTTTGGAAAAAAAATGTTACAACACCAATTTTAAAAAGCAAAGGAAAATCTAACATTGATCTTGGTAATCCACTGCATAGAATGAAAGCCTTCAGACTGATACACAGAAATAACTTCTCCAACAACAATTATGTGGGTGATGACATTCTCTTCTTGGAAAACTTCAGAGATTTTTTTCACGTCTTATGAATGCCATTCAAACATTATACCTGTACTTCTCAAATGGACAATATAATTAATATGTGATTCATCAGATACTATCTATAGTCTAAGCCATTAATGAAATAAACTATAGAGTTTACATAAAGTGAAAATCCATATTCTTTCATACCTATGTCTCTGATCCAGGCCATAATCATTGAGTCATTTCATCTGAATCAGACCATTCCTGACCATGTCAAGAAAAAACAAGCCACTCTATGCAATCAAAATATAAATTGTTTAGTACAGATTTAGAACATTGCTGTAAACACTAGTGGAGTGGAAGTCAGTGAAATGTGCATTAAAGACAGGTAAGTTTACTCAAAGTCATGCCTACTGCTGGTGCTTTTACAACACCAAAGACTTAATCATCCATTTCATATATAAAAGGTAGCTACTTTTTTGCATGGACCTCAAGTATATTGTAGTATAGAGGTGGAATTTAAGGAAAGGTATTAAGCAGGCTGTGTTGTAGCTTATGGGCAAGTAATAAATTGTATCATTTATCTTGAATGTATCATAGATAAGCTGCTATATAATGATTGCC